>NW_027448667.1:0-233774 GCF_038048845.1 Mixophyes fleayi
TCATGTATCGAATCATGAATCATAAATTATGAATCATGAATTGAATCATGAATCATGAATCATGAATCAAAAATTTAATTATGAATTAAATCATGAATCATGAATCATGAATTGAATCATGAATCATGAATCATGAATCAAATCATGAATTGAATCATGAATCGAATTATGAATTGAATCATGAATCATGAATTGAATCATGAATCATGAATTGAATCATGAATCATGAATCATGAAATGAATCATGAATCATAAATCATGAATTGAATAATGAATCATGAATCACTAATCGAATCATGAATCATAAATTGAATCATGAATCATGAATTGAATCATGAATCATGAATTGAATAATGAATCATAAATTGAACCATGAATCATGAATTGAATCTTGAATTGAATCATGAATCATGAATTGAATCATGAATCATGAATCATGAATCATGAATCATGAATTGAATCATGAATCATGAATCGAATCATGAATCAAGAATCATGAATTGAATCATGAATCATGAATCATGAATCATGAATTGAATCATAAATCATGAATCATGAATCGAATCATGAATCATGTATCATGAATCATGATATGAATCATGAATCATGAATCATGTATCGAATCATGAATTATGAATCATGAATCATAAATCATGAATTAAATTATGAATTGAATCATGAATCACGAATCATGAATTGAATCATGAATCATGAATCATAAATCAAATCATGAATTAAATCATGAATCGAATCATGAATTGAATCATGAATCATGAATTGAATCATGAATCATTAATTGAATCATGAATCATGAATAATGAATTGAATCATGAATCATGAATCATGAATCATGAATCATGAATCATGAATCATGAAATGAATCATGAATCATAAATCGAATCATGAATCATGAATAATGAATTGAATTATAATTCATGAATCATGAATCATGAATTGCATTATGAATTGAATCATGAATCACGAATCATGAATTGAATCATGAATCATGAATCATGAATTGAATCATGAATCATGAATCATGAATCATGAATCATGAATCATGAATCAAATCATGAATCATGAATTGAATCATGAATAATGAATTGAATCATGAATCATGAATCATGAATTGAATCATGAATCATGAATCATGAATTGAATCATGAATTGAATAATAAATCATGAATTGAATCATGAATTGAATCATGAATCATAAATCATGAATTGAATCATGAATCATGAATTAAATCATAATTCATGAATCATGAATCGAATCATGAATCATGAATTGAATCATGAATCATGAATCATGAATTGAATCATGAATCATGAATCATGAATTGAATCATAAATCATGAATTGAATCATGAATTGAATCATGAATCATGAATTGAATCATGAATCATGAATCATAAATCATGAATTGAATCATGAATCATGAATTATGAATCATGAATTGCATCATAAATCATGAATCATGAATCGAATCATGAATTATGAATCATGAATTGCATCATAAATCATGAATCATGAATCGAATCATGAATCATGAATTATGAATCATGAATAATGAATTATGAACCATGAATTGAGACATGAATCATGAATCATGAATTGAATCATGAATCATGAATTGAATCATGAATTGAATCATGAATCATGAATCGAATCATGCATCATGAATTGAATCATGAATCATGAATTATGAATCATGAATTGCATCATAAATCATGAATCATGAATCGAATCATGAATCATGAATTATGAATCATGAATTGCATCATAAATCAGGAATCATGAATCGAATCATGAATCATGAATCGAATCATGAATAATGAATTATGAATCATGAATTGAGACATGAATCATGAATCATGAATTGAATCATGAATCATGAATTGAATCATGAATTGAATCATGAATCATGAATCGAATCATGAATCATGAATTGAATCATGAATTGAATCATGATTCGAATCATGAATTGAGTCATGAATCATGAATCATGAATTCAATCATAAATCATGAATAATGAATCATGAATTGAATAATGAATCATGAATCATTAATCATGAATCATAAATTGAATCATGAATCATGAATCATGAATTGAATCATGAATTGAATCATGAATCATGAATCATGAATTATGAATTGAATCATGAATCATGAATCATGAATCTTGAATTGAATCATGAATCATAAATCATGAATCATGAATCATGAAATGAATCATGAATCATGAATCATGTATCGAATCATGAATCATAAATTATGAATCATGAATTGAATCATGAATCATGAATCATGAATCATAAATTTAATTATGAATTGAATCATGAATCATGAATCATGAATTGAATCATGAATCATGAATCATGAATCAAATCATGAATTGAATCATGAATCGAATTATGAATTGAATCATGAATCATGAATTGAATCATGAATCATGAATTGAATCATGAATCATGAATCATGAAATGAATCATGAATCATAAATCACGAATCGAATCATGAATCATAAATCATGAAATGAATCATGAATCATAAATCATGAATTGAATAATGAATCATGAATCACTAATCGAATCATGAATCATAAATTGAACCATGAATCATGAATTGAATCTTGAATTGAATCATGAATCATGAATTGAATCATGAATCATGAATCATGAATCATGAATCATGAATTGAATCATGAATCATGAATCGAATCATGAATCAAGAATCATGAATTGAATCATGAATCATGAATCATGAATCATGAATTGAATCATAAATCATGAATCATGAATCGAATCATGAATCATGTATCATGAATCATGATATGAATCATGAATCATGAATCATGTATCGAATCATGAATTATGAATCATGAATTGAATCATGAATCATGAATCATGAATCATGAATTGAATCATAAATCATGAATCATGAATCGAATCATGAATCATGTATCATGAATCATGATATGAATCATGAATCATGAATCATGTATCGAATCATGAATTATGAATCATGAATCATAAATCATGAATTAAATTATGAATTGAATCATGAACCACGAATCATGAATTGAATCATGAATCATGAATCATAAATCAAATCATGAATTAAATCATGAATCGAATCATGAATTGAATCATGAATCATGAATTGAATCATGAATCATTAATTGAATCATGAATCATGAATAATGAATTGAATCATGAATCATGAATCATGAATCATGAATCATGAAATGAATCATGAATCATAAATCGAATCATGAATCATGAATAATGAATTGAATTATAATTCATGAATCATGAATCATGAATTGCATTATGAATTGAATCATGAATCACGAATCATGAATTGAATCATGAATCATGAATCATGAATTGAATCATGAATCATGAATCATGAATCATGAATCATGAATCATGAATCAAATCATGAATCATGAATTGAATCATAAATAATGAATTGAATCATGAATCATGAATCATGAATTGAATCATGAATCATGAATCATGAATTGAATCATGAATTGAATAATAAATCATGAACTGAATCATGAATTGAATCATGAATCATAAATCATGAATTGAATCATGAATCATGAATTAAATCATAATTCATGAATCATGAATCGTATCATGAATCATGAATTGAATCATGAATCATGAATCATGAATTGAATCATGAATCATGAATCATAAATTGAATCATGAATCATGAATTGAATCATGAATTGAATCATGAATCATGAATTGAATCATGAATCATGAATCATAAATCATGAATTGAATCATGAATCATGAATTATGAATCATGAATTGCATCATAAATCATGAATCATGAATCGAATCATGAATCATGAATTATGAATCATGAATTGCATCATAAATCATGAATCATGAATCGAATCATGAATCATGAATTATGAATCATGAATAATGAATTATGAATCATGAATTGAGACATGAATCATGAATCATGAATTGAATCATGAATCATGAATTGAATCATGAATTGAATCATGAATCATGAATCGAATCATGCATCATGAATTGAATCATGAATCATGAATTATGAATCATGAATTGTATCATAAATCATGAATCATGAATCGAATCATGAATCATGAATTATGAATCATGAATTGCATCATAAATCATGAATCATGAATCGAATCATGAATCATGAATCGAATCATGAATAATGAATTATGAATCATGAATTGAGACATGAATCATGAATCATGAATTGAATCATGAATCATGAATCGAATCATGAATCATGAATTGAATCATGAATCATGATTCGAATCATGAATCATGAATTGAATCATGAATTGAATCATGATTCGAATCATGAATTGAGTCATGAATCATGAATCATGAATTCAATCATAAATCATGAATAATGAATCATGAATTGAATAATGAATCATGAATCATTAATCATGAATCATAAATTGAATCATGAATCATGAATCATGAATTGAATCATGAATTGAATCATGAATCATGAATCATGAATTATGAATTGAATCATGAATCATGAATAGAATCATGAATCATGAATTGAATAATGAATCATATATCATGAATCATGAATCGAATCATGAATCATAAATTATGAATCATGAATCGAATCATGAATCATAAATTATGAATCATGAATTGAATCATGAATCATAAATTTTGAATCATGAATTGAATCATAAATCATGAATCATGAATCGAATCATGAATTATGAATCATGATTCATGAATTGAATTATGAATAATGAATTGAATCATGAATCATGAATCATGAATTGAATCATGAATCGAATCATGAATCGAATCATGAATTATGAATCATGAATCATGAATCAAATCATGAATCATGAATCATGAATAATGAATTGAATCATGAATCATGAATCATGAATCATGAATTGAATCATGAATTGAATCATGAATCATGAATCATGAATTGAATCATGAATCATGAATCATGAATTGAATCATGAATTGAATCATGAATCATGAATTGAATCATGAATCATGAATCATGAATTGAATCATGAATCATGAATCATGAATCATGAATTGAATTATGAATCATGAATCGAATCATGAATAAGGAATTGAATCATGAATTGAATCATGAATCGAATCATGAATCATGAATCATGAATCATAAATTGAATCATGAATCATGAGTCATGAATCATTAATTGAATCAGGAATCATGAATCATGAATCATAAATTCAATCATGAATCATGAATTGAATCATGAATTGAATCATGAATCATGAATCATGAATTGAATCATGAATCATGAATCATGAATCATGAATTGAATCATGAATCATGAATCATGAATTGAATCATGAATCATGAATCATGAATTGAATCATGAATTGAATCATGAATCATGAATCATGAATTGAATCATGAATCATGAATCAAATCATGAATCATGAATTGAATCATGAATCATGATCATGAATCATGAATCATGAATTGAATCATGAATTGAATCATGAATCATGAATCATGAATTGAATCATGAATCATGAATCATGAATCATGAATTGAATCATGAATCATGAATAATGAATTGAATCATGAATCATGAATCATGAGTCAAATCATGAATCATGAATCATGAATTGAATCATGATTCATGAATAATGAATTGAATCATGAATCATGAATTGAATCATGAATTGAATCATGAATCGAATCATGAATCATGAATCGAATCATGAATAATGAATTGAATCATGAATCATAAATCATGAATCATGAATTGAATCATGAATCATGAATCGAATCATGAATCATGAATCATGAAATGAATCATGAATCATGAATCATGAATTGAATCATGAATCATGAATCATGAATTGAATCATGAATCATGAATCATGAATTGAATCATGAATCATGAATCATGAATTGAATCATGAATTGAATCATGAATCATGAATTGAATCATGAATCGAATCATGATTAATGAATCATGAATCATGAATCATGAATCGAATCATGAATAATGAATTGAATCATGAATCATAAATCATGAATTGAATCATGAATCATTAATCGAATCATGAATCATGAATCATGAATTGAATCATGAATCATGAATCATGAATTGAATCATGAATCATGAATCATGAATTGAATCATGAATCATGAATCATGAATTGAATCATGAATTGAATCATGAATCATGAATTGAATCATGAATCATGATCATGAATCATGAATCATGAATTGAATCATGAATTGAATCATGAATCATAAATCATGAATTGAATCATGAATCATGAATCATGAATCAAATCATGAATCATGAATTGATCATGAATCATGAATAATGAATTGAATCATGAATCATGAATCATGAATTGAATCATGAATCGAATCATGAATCATGAATCATGAATCATAAAATGAATCATGAATCATGAATCAAATCATGAATCATGAATCATGAATGAAATCATGAATCATGAATAATGAATTGAATCATGAATCATGAATCATGAATCATGAATTGAATCATGAATCATAAATCATGAATCATGAATCATGAAATGAATCATGAATCATGAATCATGTATCGAATCATGAATCATAAATTATGAATCATGAATTGAATCATGAATCATAAATCATGAATCATAAATTGAATTATGAATTGAATCATGAATCATGAATCATGAATTGAATCATGAATCATGAATCATGAATCAAATCATGAATTGAATCATGAATCGATTCATGAATTGAATCATGAATCTTGAATCATGGATTGAATCAGGAATCATGAATCATGAATCGAATCATGAATCATAAATTGAATCATGAATCATGAATTGAATCATGAATCATGTATCATGAATTGAATCATGAATCATGAATTGAATCATGAATCATAAATTGAATCATGAATCGTGAATTGAATCATGAATTGAATCATGAATCATGAATCATAAATCATGAATTGAATCATGAATCATGAATTGAATCATGAATCATGAATCATGAATCGAATCATGAATCATGAATCATGAATCATGAATTGAATCAAGAATCATGAATTATGAATCATGAATTGCATCATAAATCATGAATCATGAATCGAATCATGAATCATGAATTGAGACATGAATCATGAATCATGAATTGAATCATGAATCATGAATTGAATCATAAATCATGAATCATGAATCGAATCATGAATCATGAAGTAATTCATGAATTGAATCATGAATCATGAATCGAATCATGAATCATGAATTGCATCATGAATTGAATTATGAATCATGAATTGAATCATGAATCGAATCATGAATTGAGTCATGAATCATAAATTGAATCATTAATCATGAATTGAATCATAAATCATGAATCATGAATCATGAATTGAATCATGAATTGAATCATGAATCATGAATTATGAATTGAATCATGAATCATGAATAGAATCATGAATCAGGAATTGAATCATAAATCATAAATCAGGAATCAAATCATGAATCATGAATCATGAATCGAATCATGAATCATAAATTATGAATCATGAATTGAATCATGAATCATACATTTTGAATCATGAATTGAATCATGAATCATGAATTATGAATCATAAATTGAATCATAAATCATGAATCATGAATCGAATCATAAATTATGAATCATGATTCATGAATTAAATCATGAATCATGAATTGAATCATGAATCATGAATCATGAATCATAAATTGAATCATAAATCATGAATTGAATCATGAATCATGAATCATGAATCATAAATTGAATCATGAATCATGAGTCATGAATCATTAATTGAATCAGGAATCATGAATCATGAATCATAAATTCAATCATGAATCATGAATTGAATCATGAATTGAATCATGAATCATGAATCATGAATTGAATCATGAATCATGAATCATGAATCATGAATCATGAATTGAATCATGAATCATGAATCATGAATCATGAATTGAATCATGAATTGAATCATGAATCATGAATCATGAATTGAATCATGAATCATGAATCATGAATCAAATCATGAATCATGAATTGAATCATGAATCATGATCATGAATCATGAATCATGAATTGAATCATGAATTGAATCATGAATCATGAATCATGAATTGAATCATGAATCATGAATCGAATCATGAATCATGAATTGAATCATGAATTGAATCATGATTCGAATCATGAATTGAGTCATGAATCATGAATCATGAATTCAATCATAAATCATGAATAATGAATCATGAATTGAATAATGAATCATGAATCATTAATCATGAATCATAAATTGAATCATGAATCATGAATCATGAATTGAATCATGAATTGAATCATGAATCATGAATCATGAATTATGAATTGAATCATGAATCATGAATCATGAATCTTGAATTGAATCATGAATCATAAATCATGAATCATGAATCATGAAATGAATCATGAATCATGAATCATGTATCGAATCATGAATCATAAATTATGAATCATGAATTGAATCATGAATCATGAATCATGAATCATAAATTTAATTATGAATTGAATCATGAATCATGAATCATGAATTGAATCATGAATCATGAATCATGAATCAAATCATGAATTGAATCATGAATCGAATTATGAATTGAATCATGAATCATGAATTGAATCATGAATCATGAATTGAATCATGAATCATGAATCATGAAATGAATCATGAATCATAAATCACGAATCGAATCATGAATCATAAATCATGAAATGAATCATGAATCATAAATCATGAATTGAATAATGAATCATGAATCACTAATCGAATCATGAATCATAAATTGAACCATGAATCATGAATTGAATCTTGAATTGAATCATGAATCATGAATTGAATCATGAATCATGAATCATGAATCATGAATCATGAATTGAATCATGAATCATGAATCGAATCATGAATCAAGAATCATGAATTGAATCATGAATCATGAATCATGAATCATGAATTGAATCATAAATCATGAATCATGAATCGAATCATGAATCATGTATCATGAATCATGATATGAATCATGAATCATGAATCATGTATCGAATCATGAATTATGAATCATGAATTGAATCATGAATCATGAATCATGAATCATGAATTGAATCATAAATCATGAATCATGAATCGAATCATGAATCATGTATCATGAATCATGATATGAATCATGAATCATGAATCATGTATCGAATCATGAATTATGAATCATGAATCATAAATCATGAATTAAATTATGAATTGAATCATGAACCACGAATCATGAATTGAATCATGAATCATGAATCATAAATCAAATCATGAATTAAATCATGAATCGAATCATGAATTGAATCATGAATCATGAATTGAATCATGAATCATTAATTGAATCATGAATCATGAATAATGAATTGAATCATGAATCATGAATCATGAATCATGAATCATGAAATGAATCATGAATCATAAATCGAATCATGAATCATGAATAATGAATTGAATTATAATTCATGAATCATGAATCATGAATTGCATTATGAATTGAATCATGAATCACGAATCATGAATTGAATCATGAATCATGAATCATGAATTGAATCATGAATCATGAATCATGAATCATGAATCATGAATCATGAATCAAATCATGAATCATGAATTGAATCATAAATAATGAATTGAATCATGAATCATGAATCATGAATTGAATCATGAATCATGAATCATGAATTGAATCATGAATTGAATAATAAATCATGAACTGAATCATGAATTGAATCATGAATCATAAATCATGAATTGAATCATGAATCATGAATTAAATCATAATTCATGAATCATGAATCGTATCATGAATCATGAATTGAATCATGAATCATGAATCATGAATTGAATCATGAATCATGAATCATAAATTGAATCATGAATCATGAATTGAATCATGAATTGAATCATGAATCATGAATTGAATCATGAATCATGAATCATAAATCATGAATTGAATCATGAATCATGAATTATGAATCATGAATTGCATCATAAATCATGAATCATGAATCGAATCATGAATCATGAATTATGAATCATGAATTGCATCATAAATCATGAATCATGAATCGAATCATGAATCATGAATTATGAATCATGAATAATGAATTATGAATCATGAATTGAGACATGAATCATGAATCATGAATTGAATCATGAATCATGAATTGAATCATGAATTGAATCATGAATCATGAATCGAATCATGCATCATGAATTGAATCATGAATCATGAATTATGAATCATGAATTGTATCATAAATCATGAATCATGAATCGAATCATGAATCATGAATTATGAATCATGAATTGCATCATAAATCATGAATCATGAATCGAATCATGAATCATGAATCGAATCATGAATAATGAATTATGAATCATGAATTGAGACATGAATCATGAATCATGAATTGAATCATGAATCATGAATCATGAATTGAATCATGAATTGAATCATGAATCATGAATCGAATCATGAATCATGAATTGAATCATGAATTGAATCATGATTCGAATCATGAATTGAGTCATGAATCATGAATCATGAATTCAATCATAAATCATGAATAATGAATCATGAATTGAATAATGAATCATGAATCATTAATCATGAATCATAAATTGAATCATGAATCATGAATCATGAATTGAATCATGAATTGAATCATGAATCATGAATCATGAATTATGAATTGAATCATGAATCATGAATAGAATCATGAATCATGAATTGAATAATGAATCATATATCATGAATCATGAATCGAATCATGAATCATAAATTATGAATCATGAATCGAATCATGAATCATAAATTATGAATCATGAATTGAATCATGAATCATAAATTTTGAATCATGAATTGAATCATAAATCATGAATCATGAATCGAATCATGAATTATGAATCATGATTCATGAATTGAATTATGAATAATGAATTGAATCATGAATCATGAATCATGAATTGAATCATGAATCGAATCATGAATCGAATCATGAATTATGAATCATGAATCATGAATCAAATCATGAATCATGAATCATGAATAATGAATTGAATCATGAATCATGAATCATGAATCATGAATTGAATCATGAATTGAATCATGAATCATGAATCATGAATTGAATCATGAATCATGAATCATGAATTGAATCATGAATTGAATCATGAATCATGAATTGAATCATGAATCATGAATCATGAATTGAATCATGAATCATGAATCATGAATCATGAATTGAATTATGAATCATGAATCGAATCATGAATAAGGAATTGAATCATGAATTGAATCATGAATCGAATCATGAATCATGAATCATGAATCATAAATTGAATCATGAATCATGAGTCATGAATCATTAATTGAATCAGGAATCATGAATCATGAATCATAAATTCAATCATGAATCATGAATTGAATCATGAATTGAATCATGAATCATGAATCATGAATTGAATCATGAATCATGAATCATGAATCATGAATTGAATCATGAATCATGAATCATGAATTGAATCATGAATCATGAATCATGAATTGAATCATGAATTGAATCATGAATCATGAATCATGAATTGAATCATGAATCATGAATCAAATCATGAATCATGAATTGAATCATGAATCATGATCATGAATCATGAATCATGAATTGAATCATGAATTGAATCATGAATCATGAATCATGAATTGAATCATGAATCATGAATCATGAATCATGAATTGAATCATGAATCATGAATAATGAATTGAATCATGAATCATGAATCATGAGTCAAATCATGAATCATGAATCATGAATTGAATCATGATTCATGAATAATGAATTGAATCATGAATCATGAATTGAATCATGAATTGAATCATGAATCGAATCATGAATCATGAATCGAATCATGAATAATGAATTGAATCATGAATCATAAATCATGAATCATGAATTGAATCATGAATCATGAATCGAATCATGAATCATGAATCATGAAATGAATCATGAATCATGAATCATGAATTGAATCATGAATCATGAATCATGAATTGAATCATGAATCATGAATCATGAATTGAATCATGAATCATGAATCATGAATTGAATCATGAATTGAATCATGAATCATGAATTGAATCATGAATCGAATCATGATTAATGAATCATGAATCATGAATCATGAATCGAATCATGAATAATGAATTGAATCATGAATCATAAATCATGAATTGAATCATGAATCATTAATCGAATCATGAATCATGAATCATGAATTGAATCATGAATCATGAATCATGAATTGAATCATGAATCATGAATCATGAATTGAATCATGAATCATGAATCATGAATTGAATCATGAATTGAATCATGAATCATGAATTGAATCATGAATCATGATCATGAATCATGAATCATGAATTGAATCATGAATTGAATCATGAATCATAAATCATGAATTGAATCATGAATCATGAATCATGAATCAAATCATGAATCATGAATTGATCATGAATCATGAATAATGAATTGAATCATGAATCATGAATCATGAATTGAATCATGAATCGAATCATGAATCATGAATCATGAATCATGAATCATAAAATGAATCATGAATCATGAATCAAATCATGAATCATGAATCATGAATGAAATCATGAATCATGAATAATGAATTGAATCATGAATCATGAATCATGAATCATGAATTGAATCATGAATCATAAATCATGAATCATGAATCATGAAATGAATCATGAATCATGAATCATGTATCGAATCATGAATCATAAATTATGAATCATGAATTGAATCATGAATCATAAATCATGAATCATAAATTGAATTATGAATTGAATCATGAATCATGAATCATGAATTGAATCATGAATCATGAATCATGAATCAAATCATGAATTGAATCATGAATCGATTCATGAATTGAATCATGAATCTTGAATCATGGATTGAATCAGGAATCATGAATCATGAATCGAATCATGAATCATAAATTGAATCATGAATCATGAATTGAATCATGAATCATGTATCATGAATTGAATCATGAATCATGAATTGAATCATGAATCATAAATTGAATCATGAATCGTGAATTGAATCATGAATTGAATCATGAATCATGAATCATAAATCATGAATTGAATCATGAATCATGAATTGAATCATGAATCATGAATCATGAATCGAATCATGAATCATGAATCATGAATCATGAATTGAATCAAGAATCATGAATTATGAATCATGAATTGCATCATAAATCATGAATCATGAATCGAATCATGAATCATGAATTGAGACATGAATCATGAATCATGAATTGAATCATGAATCATGAATTGAATCATAAATCATGAATCATGAATCGAATCATGAATCATGAAGTAATTCATGAATTGAATCATGAATCATGAATCGAATCATGAATCATGAATTGCATCATGAATTGAATTATGAATCATGAATTGAATCATGAATCGAATCATGAATTGAGTCATGAATCATAAATTGAATCATTAATCATGAATTGAATCATAAATCATGAATCATGAATCATGAATTGAATCATGAATTGAATCATGAATCATGAATTATGAATTGAATCATGAATCATGAATAGAATCATGAATCAGGAATTGAATCATAAATCATAAATCAGGAATCAAATCATGAATCATGAATCATGAATCGAATCATGAATCATAAATTATGAATCATGAATTGAATCATGAATCATACATTTTGAATCATGAATTGAATCATGAATCATGAATTATGAATCATAAATTGAATCATAAATCATGAATCATGAATCGAATCATAAATTATGAATCATGATTCATGAATTAAATCATGAATCATGAATTGAATCATGAATCATGAATCATGAATCATAAATTGAATCATAAATCATGAATTGAATCATGAATCATGAATCATGAATCATAAATTGAATCATGAATCATGAGTCATGAATCATTAATTGAATCAGGAATCATGAATCATGAATCATAAATTCAATCATGAATCATGAATTGAATCATGAATTGAATCATGAATCATGAATCATGAATTGAATCATGAATCATGAATCATGAATCATGAATCATGAATTGAATCATGAATCATGAATCATGAATCATGAATTGAATCATGAATTGAATCATGAATCATGAATCATGAATTGAATCATGAATCATGAATCATGAATCAAATCATGAATCATGAATTGAATCATGAATCATGATCATGAATCATGAATCATGAATTGAATCATGAATTGAATCATGAATCATGAATCATGAATTGAATCATGAATCATGAATCATGAATCATGAATTGAATCATGAATCATGAATAATGAATTGAATCATGAATCATGAATCATGAGTCAAATCATGAATCATGAATCATAAATTGAATCATGATTCATGAATAATGAATTGAATCATGAATCATGAATTGAATCATGAATCGAATCATGAATCATGAATCATAAATCATGAATCATGAATTGAATCATGAATCATGAATCGAATCATGAATCATGAATCATGAATCATGAAATGAATCATGAATCATGAATCATGAATCAAATCATGAATCATGAATAATGAATTGAATCATGAATCATGAATCATGAATCTTGAATTGAATCATGAATCATAAATCATGAATCATGAAACATGAAATGAATCATGAATCATGAATCATGTATCGAATCATGAATCATGAATTATGAATCATGAATTGCATCATAAATCATGAATCATGAATCGAATCATGAATCATGAATTGAGACATGAATCATGAATCATGAATTGAATCATGAATCATGAATTGAATCATAAATCATGAATCATGAATCGAATCATGAATCATGAATTGAGACATGAATCATGAATCTTGAATTTAATCATGAATCATGAAGTAATTCATGAATTGAATCATGAATCATGAATCGAATCATGAATCATGAATTGCATCATGAATTGAATTATTAATCATGAATTGAATCATGAATCGAATCATGAATTGAGTCATGAATCATAAATTGAATCATTAATCATGAATTGAATCATAAATCATGAATCATGAATCATGAATTGAATCATGAATTGAATAATGAATCATGAATTATGAATTGAATCATGAATCATGAATAGAATCATGAATCAGGAATTGAATCATAAATCATAAATCACGAATCAAATCATGAATCCTGAATCATGAATCGAATCATGAATCATAAATTATGAATCATGAATTGAATCATGAATCATACATTTTGAATCATGAATTGAATCATGAATCATGAATTATGAATCATAAATTGAATCATAAATCATGAATCATGAATCGAATCATAAATTATGAATCATGATTCATGAATTAAATCATGAATCATGAATTGAATCATGAATCATGAATCATGAATCATAAATTGAATCATGAATCATTAATTGAATCATGAATCATGAATCATAAATTGAATCATGAATCATGAGTCATGAATCATTAATTGAATCAGGAATCATGAATCATAAATTCAATCATGAATCATGAATTGAATCATGAATTGAATCATGAATCATGAATCATGAATTGAATCATGAATCATGAATCATGAATCATGAATCATGAATTGAATCATGAATCATGAATCATGAATTGAATCATGAATCATGAATCATGAATCATGAATTGAATCATGAATTGAATCATGAATCATGAATCATGAATTGAATCATGAATCATGAATCATGAATCAAATCATGAATCATGAATTGAATCATGAATCATGATCATGAATCATGAATTGAATCATGAATTGAATCATGAATCATGAATCATGAATTGAATCATGAATCATGAATCATGAATTGAATCATGAATCATGAATAATGAATTGAATCATGAATCATGAATCATGAGTCAAATCATGAATCATGAATTGAATCATGATTCATGAATAATGAATTGAATCATGAATCATGAATTGAATCATGAATCGAATCATGAATCATGAATCATGAATCATGAATCGAATCATGATTCATGAATAATGAATTGAATCATGAATCATGAATTGAATCATGAATCGAATCATGAATCATGAATCATGAATCATGAATCGAATCATGAATAATGAATTGAATCATGAATCATAAATCATGAATCATGAATTAAATCATGAATCATGAATCGAATCATGAATCATGAATCAAATCATGAATCATGAATAATGAATTGAATCATGAATCATGAATCATGAATCTTGAATTGAATCATGAATCATAAATCATGAATCATGAAACATGAAATGAATTATGAATCATGAATCATGTATCGAATCATGAATCATAAATTATGAATCATGAATTGAATCATGAATCATGAATCATGAATCATAAATTGAATCATGAATCATGAATCATGAACTGAATCATGAATCATGAATCATGAATCATAAATTGAATCATGAATCATGAATCATGAGTCATGAATCATGAATTGAATCAGGAATCATGAATCATGAATCATAAATTAAATCATGAATCATGAATTGAATCATGAATTGAATCATGAATCATGAATTGAATCATGAATCATGAATCATAAATCATAAATTGAATCATGAATCATGAATCATGAATTGAATCATGAATCATGAATCATGAATTGAATCATGAATCATGAATCATGAATTGAATCATGAATCATGAATCATGAATCAAATCATGAATCATGAATTGAATCATGATCATGAATCATGAATCATGAATTGAATCATGAAATGAATCATGAATCATGAATCATGAATCATGAATCATGAATCATGAATCAAATCATGAATCATGAATTGAATCATGAATCATGAATAATGAATTGAATCATGAATCATGAATCATGAGTCGAATCATGAATCATGAATCATGAATCGAATCATGAATCATGAATAATTAATTGAATTATGAATCATGAATTGAATCATGAATCGAATCATGAATAATGAATTAAATCATGAATCATAAATCATGAATCATGAATTGAATCACGAATCATGAATCGAATCATGAATCATGAATCATGAATCATGAAATGAATCATGAATCATGAATCAAATCATGAAACATGAATAATGAATTGACTCATGAATCATGAATCATGAATCTTGAATTGAATCATGAATCATAAATCATGAATCATGAAATGAATCATGAATTATGAATCATGTATCGAATCATGAATCATAAATTATGAATCATGAATTGAATCATGAATCATGAATCATGAATCATAAATTGAATTATGAATTGAATCATGAATCATGAATCATGAATTGAATCATGAATCATGAATCATGAATCAAATCATGAATTGAATCATCAATCGAATCATGAATTGAATCATGAATCATGAATTGAATCATGAATCATGAATTGAATCATGAATCATAAATCATGAAATGAATCATGAATCATAAATCATGAATTGAATCATGAATTATGAATCACTAATCGAATCATGAATCATAAATTAAATCATGAATCATGAATTGAATCATGAATCATGAATTGAATCATGAATCATGAATTGAATCATGAATCATAAATTGAATCATGAATCATGAATTGAATCATGAATCATGAGTTGAATCAAGAATCAAGAATTATGCATCATGAATTGAATCATGAATCATGAATTGAATCATGAATCATGAATTTATAAATCATGAATTGAATCAAGAATCATGAATTATGAATCATGAATCATGAATCATGAATTGAATCAAGAATCATGAATTATGCATCATGAATTGCATCATAAATCATGAACCATGAATCGAATCATGAATCATGAATCGAATCATGAATAATGAATTATGAATCATGAATTGAATCATGAATCATGAATTGAGACATGAATCATGAATCATGAATTGAATCATGAATCATGAATTAATTCATGAATTGAATCATGAATCATGAATCATATCATGAATCATGAATTGAATCATGAATTGAATTATGAATCATGAATTGAATCATGAATCATAATTCAAATCATGAATTGAATCATGAATCGAATCATGAATTGAATCATGAATCATAAATCATGAATTGAATCATGAATCATGAATTGAATCATGAATCATGAATCATGAATCAAATCATGAATTGAATCATGAATCATAAATTGAATCATGAATCATGAATCATAAATCATGAATTGAATCATGAATCATGAATCGAATCATGAATCATGAATCATGAATTGAATCATGAATCATGAATCATGAATCATGAAATGAATCATGAAATGAATCATGAATCATGAATTGAATAATGAATCATGAATTATGAATCATGAATTGAATCATGAATCATGAATTACGAATCATTAATTGCATCATAAATCATGAATCATGAATCAAATCATGAATCATGAATCAAATCATGAATAATGAATCATGAATTGAATCTTGAATTGAATCATGAATTGAATCATGAATCATGAATCAAATCATGAATCATGAATTGCATCATGAATTGAATCATGAATCATGAATTGAATCATGAATCATGAATTGAATCATGAATCGAATCATGAATTGAATCATGAATTGAATCATGAATCGAATCATTAATCATGAATTGAATCATAAATCATGAATTATGAATCATGAATTGAATCATGAATTGAATCATGAATCATGAATCATGAATTGAATAATGAATTGAGACATGAATCATGAATCATGAATTGAATCATGAATCATGAATCATGAATTGAATCATGAATTGAATTATGAATCATTAATCAAATCATGAATCATGAATTGAATCATGAATTGAATCATGAATTGAATCATGAATCATGAATTGAATCATGAATCGAATCATGAATTGAATCATGAATCGAATCATGAATCGAATCATTAATCATGAATTGAGTCATAAATCATGAATTATGAATCATGAATTGAATCATGAATTGAATCATGAATCATGAATCATGATTTCAATCATAAATCATGAATTATGAATTATGAATTGTTCATGAATTGAATCATGAATCATGAATCATGAATTGAATCATGAATTGAATCATGAATCATAAATTTTGAATCATGAATCGAATCATGAATCATAAATTTTGAATCATGAATTGAATCATGAATCATGAATTATGAATCATGAATTGAATCATAAATCATGAATCATGAATCGAATCATGAATTATGAATCATGATTCATAAATTTAATCATGAATCATGAATTGAATCATGAATCATGAATCATGAATCAAATCATGAATCATGAATTGAATCATGAATCATGAATAATGAATTGAATCATGAATCATGAATCATGAGTCGAATCATGAATCATGAATCATGAATCGAATCATGAATCATGAATAATTAATTGAATCATGAATCATGAATTGAATCATGAATCGAATCATGAATAATGAATTGAATCATGAATCATAAATCATGAATCATGAATTGAATCACGAATCATGAATCGAATCATGAATCATGAATCATGAATCATGAAATGAATCATGAATCATGAATCAAATCATGAATCATGAATAATGAATTGAATCATGAATCATGAATCATTAATCTTGAATTGAATCATGAATCATAAATCATGAATCATGAAATGAATCATGAATCATGAATCATGTATCGAATCATGAATCATAAATTATGAATCATGAATTGAATCATAAATCATGAATCATGAATCATAAATTGAATTATGAATTGAATCATGAATCATGAATCATGAATTGAATCATGAATCATGAATCATGAATCAAATCATGAATTGAATCATGAATTGAATCATGAATCGAATCATGAATTGAATCATGAATCAAATCATGAATTGAATCATGAATTGAATCATGAATCGAATCATGAATTGAATCATGAATCATGAATTGATTCATGAATCATAAATCATGAAATGAATCATGAATCATAAATCATGAAGTGAATCATGAATTATGAATCACTAATCGAATCATGAATCATAAATTGAATCATGAATCATGAATCATGAATCATGAATTGAATCATGAATCATAAATTGAATCATGAATCATGAATTGAATTATGAATCATGAATTGAATCAAGAATCATGAATTATGCATCATGAATTGAATCATGAATCATGAATTGAATCATGAATCATGAATTTATAAATCATGAATTGAATCAAGAATCATGAATTATGAATCATGAATCATGAATCATGAATTGAATCAAGAATCATGAATTATGCATCATGAATTGCATAATAAATCATGAATCATGAATCGAATCATGAATCATGAATCGAATCATGAATAATGAATTATGAATCATGAATTGAATCATGAATCATGAATTGAGACATGAATCATGAATCATGAATTGAATCATGAATCATGAATTAATTCATGAATTGAATCATGAATCATGAATCAAATCATGAATCATGAATTGAATCATGAATTGAATTATGAATCATGAATTGAATCATGAATCGAATCATGAATCATGAATCATGAATCATAAATTGAATCATGAATCATGAATCATAAATTGAATCATGAATCATGAATTGAATCATGAATCATGAATCATGAATCATAAATTGAATCATGAATCATGAATCATGAGTCATGAATCATTAATTGAATCAGGAATCATGAATCATGAATCATAAATTAAATCATGAATCATGAATTGAATCATGAATTGAATCATGAATCATGAATCATGAATTGAATCATGAATCATGAATCATGAATTGAATCATGAATCATGAATCATGAATTGAATCATGAATCATGAATCATGAATCATGAATTGAGACATGAATCATGAATCATGAATTGAATCATGAATCATGAATTGAATCATGAATCATTAATCGAATCATGAATCAAGAATCATGAATTGAATCATAAATCATGAATCATGAATCATGAATTGAATCATAAATCATGAATCATGAATCGAATCATGAATCATGAATCATAAATCATGATATGAATCATGAATCATGAATCATGAATCATGATATGAATCATGAATCATGAATCATGTATCGAATCATGAATCATAAATCGAATCATGAATCATGAATCATGAATCATAAATCAAATCATGAATTAAATCATGAATCGAATCATGAATTGAATCATGAATCATGAATTGAATCATGAATCATTAATTGAATCATGAATCATGAAATGAATCATGAATCATAAATCGAATCATGAATCATGAATAATGAATTGAATTATAATTCATG
This sequence comes from Mixophyes fleayi, assembly GCF_038048845.1. Taxonomy (NCBI): domain Eukaryota; kingdom Metazoa; phylum Chordata; class Amphibia; order Anura; family Limnodynastidae; genus Mixophyes; species Mixophyes fleayi. The sequence continues at coordinate 21,451 of NW_027448667.1, forward strand.
AATCATGAATCGAATCATGAATCATGAATCAAATCATGAATCATGAATCATGTATCAAATCATGAATTATGAATCATGAATTGAATCATGAATCATGAATTGCATTATGAATTGAATCATGAATCACGAATCATGAATTTAATCATGAATCATGAATCATGAATTGAATCATGAATCATGAATCATGAATCATGAATCGAATCATAAATCATGAATTGAATCATGAATAATGAATTGAATCATGAATCATGAATCATGAATTGAATCATGAATCAAGAATCATGAATTGAATCATGAATTGAATAATGAATCATGAATTGAATCATGAATCATTAATTGAATCATAAATCATGAATCATGAATCGAATCATGAATCATGAATTGAGACATGAATCATGAATCATGAATTGAATCATGAATCATGAATTAATTCATGAATTGAATCATGAATCATGAATCGAATCATGAATCATGAATTGAATCATGAATTGAATTATGAATCATGAATTGAATCATGAATCGAATCATGAATTGAGTCATGAATCATAAATTGAATCATTAATCATGAATTGAATCATAAATCATGAATTATGAATCATGAATCATATATTGAATCATGAATCATGAATTATGAATTTAATCATGAATTGAATCATGAATCATGAATCATGAATTCAATCATGAATCATGAATCATGAATCATAAATTGAATCATGAATCATGAATCATGAATTTCATCATGAATTGAATCATGAATCATGAATTATGAATTGAATCATGAATCATGAATAGAATCATGAATCATGAATTGAATCATAAATCATGAATTGAATCGTAAATCATGAATCACGAATGGAATCATGAATCATGAATCGAATCATGAATCAAATCATGAATCATAATGTCACGGGCACTAGGAGTCTTTACCCAGGGATCACCAGGTGATAGGCTTACCAGAGCAGTATAGGTGGTAATATGGTACTCTGGTAGCAGGGTGATCACGGAACAGGAAAAGCAGATGATGAGATGCTCAGGAAAGTCTATGACTAGCAGCACTGGCAATATGGAGGTAGTAATACACGAGGAACTGTATGGACAAAGGACACGTGAAGGTAGTCAGTGGTCTGCGGTAGCAAGTTGTACCACTGCTATAGTGAGGAGGAATGTCCAACAGAAACGAGGAGGTGATGAGAGTCAGCGGTCTGCGGATAGCAAGTTGTACCGCTGTCTGAGTGAAGGAATGGAATCCAAGTGGAGGTATCCGGGGAGTCAGTGGTCTGCGTTAGCAAGTTGTACCACTGCTATGTGAGAGGATACTGGAACAGGTGAAACTGTAAACAGGAGTCAGTGGTCTGCCACTAGCAAGTTGTACTACTGAATATATATGTGAGGAGGTGCACGGGGAGAGACTGCAACACAATATATACACGGGCACCTTGACTTTGATCCACAGTAATATGCACAATATAAATGTATAAATGACTGAACAACACTGCCAATATAGAAAGTCTCTTGAAGTAATCCGGCATAAGATAACACAGTCAATGATGGCAGTAGAGTCAGCAGATAGTACACTCCAGAGGAGAACCGACACAGTCCAGCAAGGTATGCAATACACAGCACAGTCAATGGGAAGTATGCATACCGTGGTTCAGGAGAAGGCAGTCAGACAGGAGTGCAGAGATACCTGAAGGGCAGGAGGCCAGCAGGATAACACAGGAAGGCGTGGAGAGCGGATCAGCAGTAGATGGATGAGTAGCGCTGAGAAGTAACAGCAGCGGGTCTCTGCGGGAACACGGAGGTAACCAATAGCAACCAGCAGGTGCAGTAACGATGGGACACCGGAGCAGAGTTGAACTGGAACAGATGATCACGGAGAGTAGCGGGTAGCAATAGTGGCAGCAGACTCAAGGAAACACGGTAGAGTAGACAAGGACTGAAGACTGAAGCGCACAGAGGCAGCGGATAGGAATCAGCTAAACAGTCACGATGAAACACAGACGGGTTGCAGGTTGAAGACTGTAGTGCACGGAGGCAGCGGATAGGAATCAGCCAAACAGTCACGATGATGAAACACAGACGAGTTGCAGGTTGAAGCCTGTAGTGCACGGAGGCAGCGGATAGGAATCAGCTGGCAGTCACAATCATGAACAGGTGAGTGGATGTGGTTGAAGCCTGTAATGCACGGAGGCAGCGGATAGGCATCAGCTAACAGTCCCAATGATACATGGTAGAGTTGAAGTGATTAGAAGACTGTAGTGCACGGAGGCAGCGGATAGGAATCAGCTCACAGTCACGATGATACAGTAGATGGTAGAAGTGGTATGGGAACCACAGAAGCAGAAGTGGTTTGGAAACCACAGAGGTAGAAGTGGTTTGGAAACCACAGGAATCAGCAGGGCTGAATGAACAAGGAAACACAGGAACACCTTCAGAGACTCATGGGGAATGAGACTCCAAGATCAGGCAACGTGGTGTTGACCACAGGTGCTTAATATAGGGAGGTTGCCTGATCTGCCAATTAAGTTAAAGGAACATACACTGGAGGTATAGAAAGGGCTGCGCATGCGCAGTCCCTCAGGATGGAGGACGGCCACGGTTCCTAAATGTCCGGGAAGAAGCACTCACAGTCCGGTGAGTGACAGTACCCCCCCTTTTAAAGGTGGGCACAGAACGCCTGGAACCGGGCTTGTCCGGATTTTTGGAATAAAACTTCTTCAGAAGGGCAGGAGCATTAAGATCTTCAGCTTTGATCCATGAACGCTCTTCAGGACCAAAGCCCTTCCAATGAACGAGGAAACGGAGGACTCCTCGCGAAATTTTTGCATCCAATACCTCAGTAATCTCGAAATCCTCCTCCTGATGAACTTGAACTGGCTGCGGTGCTGAGGAAGGAGTCGAGAAACGGTTGATGATGAGAGGTTTGAGCAAGGACACATGGAAGGCATTGGAGATCCGAAGATTCTTAGGAAGAAGAAGTTTAACACATACTGGATTGATAACTTGAATGATCCTATATGGACCAATAAAACGAGGGGCGAATTTCATAGATGGAACCTTCAAACGAATATTTTTGGTAGATAACCAGACACGATCTCCAATTTTTAGTGGTGGAATAGCCCGCCTCTTCTTATCTGCGAAAGACTTATATTTGTTAGATGTCTTCTTTAAACAGGTTTTGACCTGAGACCAGATATTTTTGAAGGTCTGACAAGCAGTCTCCACAGCAGGAACTTGGGTGGGCGGGAGGGCAGGAAATTCCGGAAAAGACGGATGGTGACCGTAGACCACAAAGAATGGAGTTTTGGATGATGACTCATGGTACATGTTGTTATGGGCGAATTCAGCCCAAGGGAGCAATTCTACCCAGTTGTCTTGGTTGGCTGAAGAGAACATCCTAATAAAAGTCTCAAGATCTTGATTGACTCGTTCCGTTTGTCCGTTAGATTGCGGATGGTAAGACGATGAGAGTGCTAATCGTATGCCCAAGGTTTTACAAAGGGCCCGCCAGAATCTGGAAACGAATTGTACTCCTCTATCTGACACAATCTCAGACGGACATCCATGGATGCGGAAGATTTCTTTAATGAAATGTTCAGCCAGAGTAGACGAGGAAGGTAAACCGGACAGAGGGACGAAATGAGCCATCTTCGAAAATCTGTCTACCACTACCCAAATAGTATTGTGATTCTTACTTGGTGGCAAATCAGTAACGAAATCCATACTAATATGGGTCCAAGGCTTGGACGGAATGGGTAGTGGTCGCAGCAACCCTGCTGGAGTTCTGCGGGAGGATTTGAACTGAGAACATAAATCACAGGAAGCAATAAACTCTTTGACGTCTCTCCTCATTGAAGGCCACCAGTAACTACGAGAGAGAATCTCAAAGGTCTTATGTTCACCGGCGTGTCCAGAAAAACGAGAGGCATGGAACCACGAAAGGATTTTCCTCCTCAGAGTAGGAGGCACGAGGGTCTTCCCAAATGGTAGCATTTTGGTGGATGAAGCAGCCAGAGAAATACATTTGGGATCTAGAATAGCATGGTTGGGAACCTCTTCTACATCAGAGGATGTCACAAAAGCTCGAGATAGAGCGTCAGCTTTCTTGTTCTTAGCAGCTGGTTTGAAGGTTATAATTAATTCAAAACGGGAAAAGAAAAGAGACCATCTTGCTTGACGAGGGTTCAAGCATTGAGCAGATTGCAAATATGACAAGTTCTTATGATCCGTGAAGATCGTCACCGGATGGCGAGCTCCTTCCAACAAGTATCTCCATTCCTCTAATGCAGCTTTGATGGCCAGCAACTCCTTGTCCCCGATAGTATAGTTTTTCTCTGCGGGCAGAAGACCCCGAGAGTAGAAGGCACAAGGATGTAATTTTTGTTGCTCCGAGCGTTGGGAGAGAATAGCTCCTAAGCCCACATTAGAGGCATCTACTTCTAGGAAGAAGGGGAGTGTCACATCAGGTTGTCGCAGAATGGGAGCAGACGAAAAGGACTCTTTGAGGATTTGAAAGGCTTGGAGAGCCTCAGATGACCATTGCTTAGCATTAGCCCCTTTCCGAGTTAAGGCCACAATGGGAGATGCAATGGATGAGAAGTCTTGAATGAAGCGTCTATAGTAATTGGCAAAACCTAAAAAACGCTGGATGGCACGAAGAGTAGTTGGCTGAGGCCAATGTAGTACAGCATTTACTTTGTCTGGATCCATCTTCAGGCCAACTCCGGAAACTATATACCCCAAGAATGGAATCTGGGGTAACTCGAATGAACATTTTTCCAATTTACAGAACAACGAGTTTTTCCGTAGTCTGGAGAGGACCTCTGCCACATGTTGGTGATGAGAAGGCAGGTCCTGTGAGAAGATCAATATGTCGTCCAGGTAGACAACGACACATACATATAATAAGTCCCGAAAGATCTCATTGATGAAACCCTGGAAAACCGCGGGGGCATTACACAGCCCGAAGGGCATTACTAAATATTCGTAATGCCCATCTCTGGTGTTAAACGCGGTCTTCCATTCGTCACCCGGAACGGATTCTAATTAAATTGTAGGCACCACGAAGATCCAACTTAGTAAATATCCGAGCTCCCTTGATGCGATCAAATAGCTCAGTGATCAGCGGAATGGGATACCGATTCTTGATAGTAATGGCGTTGAGTCCACGAAAATCTATACAAGGGCGTAATGATCCATCCTTCTTTTTGACGAAGAAGAACCCAGCTCCAGCGGGAGAGGTGGAAGGTCGAATGAACCCACGCTGGAGATTCTCCTGTATGTACTCAGATGTGGCTTGAGTTTCAGGTAACGAGAGAGGATAGACCCGACCCCTGGGAGGAGTCTTGCCAGGTAGAAGGTCGATCGGACAATCCCAAGAACGATGAGGAGGAAGACGTTCAGACTGAGCTTTATCAAACACATCGGCAAATGAAGCATACTGAGGAGGGAGTCCCGGGGAGGAAGATGAGATGGAAGATTGCTGTACTTTAAGAGGAATAACTTGAGAGAGACAACGATGGTGACATTCAGGCCCCCAAGACGTAACTTGAGGGGTGCGCCAGTCAATCTGGGGAGAGTGACATTGAAGCCATGGAAGGCCTAAGACAATCGGACTTGTCGTAACAGGAAGAATTAAAAACGAAATTTCTTCATGGTGTAGTACACCAATCTGAAGGGTTACTGGAGACGTACTCTGGGTGATGAGACCATTGATGAGACGTGATCCATCTATAGCCGTCACAGTAATGGGTGTTTTTAAAGTGATCACTGGTAGGGACCATTGATTCACTAGTGATTTAGAAATGAAATTTCCTGCTGCTCCGGAATCAATCAATGCCTGTGACTCAAAGGATTTGGTAGCAAAGGAAATCGTAACATCGAAAGCGCAGACTTTAGATTTCATAGACAATGGAGAGGACTCCAGGGACCCTAACTTCACCTCTCCAGAACTAGTTAGGGCCTGGCATTTCCCGATTTCTTAGGGCAAGAACTGAGCATATGTGTGGAATCAGCACAATAGATACAGAGTCTATTCTTTACTCTTCGTTTCCTCTCTTCTAAAGATAATTTGGAACGTCCTATCTCCATGGGAATCACAGAAGGTGAAACTGGACGAAATTGAGGGTTTAAACGAAGAGGTGCTTTAGCAGAAGTTGTTTTCTCAGATTCTCTTTCACGAAATCTCATGTCTACACGATGGCAAAGAGAGATCAAATCTTCTAGTGACGAAGGAAGCTCTTGGGTAGTCAGTGCATCTTTAATTTTATCGGAGAGCCCCTGCCAGAAGGCGGCAACTAATGCTTCAGTGTTCCACTGAAGTTCAGAGGCTAAGATCCTAAATTGAATGACATACTGTCCTACTGTATGGGAGCCTTGTCGCAAACGAAGAATGCTGGAAGCAGCGGAGGTCACACGACCTGGTTCATCGAACACACTTCGGAACGTGGAAATGAATTTGGCACTATCTTGTAGAATTGGATCGTTTCTTTCCCACAGAGGGGAGGCCCAAGCCAGGGCTTGTCCAGAAAACAATGAGATAAGATAGGCCACTCTGGAACGATGGGTAGAAAAATTTTGAGGTTGGAGTTCAAAATGGACTGAACATTGGTTAAGGAAACCTCTACAAGTTTTGGGGTCCCCGTCATATTTTGACGGAGTAGGCAGGTGAAGCGTAGGAGCTGTAGACACCTGGGATGGCACTGGGGAAACGGAGGAAAGCACAGGAGCTTCAATACTAGCTGTAACAGTCTGTCCAGATGTTCCTTGGGAGGTTAACGATTGGTAACATTGAAGTAACAGCTGTTGGCGAGCATCCTGTTGCTCCACACGGCTGACCAGATGCTGCAGCATCTCTTTAGCAGTAGGTTCCGTATCTGGGTCTGTCAAGGCCTGATCTTACTGTCACGGGCACTAGGAGTCTTTACCCAGGGATCACCAGGTGATAGGCTTACCAGAGCAGTATAGGTGGTAATATGGTACTCTGGTAGCAGGGTGATCACGGAACAGGAAAAGCAGATGATGAGATGCTCAGGAAAGTCTATGACTAGCAGCACTGGCAATATGGAGGTAGTAATACACGAGGAACTGTATGGACAAAGGACACGTGAAGGTAGTCAGTGGTCTGCGGTAGCAAGTTGTACCACTGCTATAGTGAGGAGGAATGTCCAACAGAAACGAGGAGGTGATGAGAGTCAGCGGTCTGCGGATAGCAAGTTGTACCGCTGTCTGAGTGAAGGAATGGAATCCAAGTGGAGGTATCCGGGGAGTCAGTGGTCTGCGTTAGCAAGTTGTACCACTGCTATGTGAGAGGATACTGGAACAGGTGAAACTGTAAACAGGAGTCAGTGGTCTGCCACTAGCAAGTTGTACTACTGAATATATATGTGAGGAGGTGCACGGGGAGAGACTGCAACACAATATATACACGGGCACCTTGACTTTGATCCACAGTAATATGCACAATATAAATGTATAAATGACTGAACAACACTGCCAATATAGAAAGTCTCTTGAAGTAATCCGGCATAAGATAACACAGTCAATGATGGCAGTAGAGTCAGCAGATAGTACACTCCAGAGGAGAACCGACACAGTCCAGCAAGGTATGCAATACACAGCACAGTCAATGGGAAGTATGCATACCGTGGTTCAGGAGAAGGCAGTCAGACAGGAGTGCAGAGATACCTGAAGGGCAGGAGGCCAGCAGGATAACACAGGAAGGCGTGGAGAGCGGATCAGCAGTAGATGGATGAGTAGCGCTGAGAAGTAACAGCAGCGGGTCTCTGCGGGAACACGGAGGTAACCAATAGCAACCAGCAGGTGCAGTAACGATGGGACACCGGAGCAGAGTTGAACTGGAACAGATGATCACGGAGAGTAGCGGGTAGCAATAGTGGCAGCAGACTCAAGGAAACACGGTAGAGTAGACAAGGACTGAAGACTGAAGCGCACAGAGGCAGCGGATAGGAATCAGCTAAACAGTCACGATGAAACACAGACGGGTTGCAGGTTGAAGACTGTAGTGCACGGAGGCAGCGGATAGGAATCAGCCAAACAGTCACGATGATGAAACACAGACGAGTTGCAGGTTGAAGCCTGTAGTGCACGGAGGCAGCGGATAGGAATCAGCTGGCAGTCACAATCATGAACAGGTGAGTGGATGTGGTTGAAGCCTGTAATGCACGGAGGCAGCGGATAGGCATCAGCTAACAGTCCCAATGATACATGGTAGAGTTGAAGTGATTAGAAGACTGTAGTGCACGGAGGCAGCGGATAGGAATCAGCTCACAGTCACGATGATACAGTAGATGGTAGAAGTGGTATGGGAACCACAGAAGCAGAAGTGGTTTGGAAACCACAGAGGTAGAAGTGGTTTGGAAACCACAGGAATCAGCAGGGCTGAATGAACAAGGAAACACAGGAACACCTTCAGAGACTCATGGGGAATGAGACTCCAAGATCAGGCAACGTGGTGTTGACCACAGGTGCTTAATATAGGGAGGTTGCCTGATCTGCCAATTAAGTTAAAGGAACATACACTGGAGGTATAGAAAGGGCTGCGCATGCGCAGTCCCTCAGGATGGAGGACGGCCACGGTTCCTAAATGTCCGGGAAGAAGCACTCACAGTCCGGTGAGTGACACATAAATTGAATCATGAATCATAAATTTTGAATCATGAATCGAATCATGAATCATAAATTATGAATCATGAATTGAATCATGAATCATACATTTTGAATCATGAATTGAATCATGAATCATGAATTATGAATCATGAATTGAATCATAAATCATGAATCATGAATCGAATCATGAATTATGATTCATGATTCATGAATTGAATCATGAATCATGAATTGAATCATGAATCATGAATCATGAATCATAAATTGAATCATGAATCATGAATTGAATCATGAATCATGAATCATGAATCATGAATCATGAATCATAAATTGAATCAGGAATCATGAATCATGAATCATAAATTAAATCATGAATCATGAATTGAATCATGAATTGAATCATGAATCATGAATCATGAATTGAATCATGAATCATGAATCATGAATTTAATCATGAATCATGAATCATGAATTGAATCATGAATCATGAATCATGAATCATGAATTGTATCATGAATTGTATCATGAATCATGAATCATGAATTGAATCATGAATCATGAATTGAATCATGAATCATTAATCGAATCATGAATCAAGAATCATGAATTGAATCATGAATCATGAATCATGAATCATGAATTGAATCATAAATCATGAATCATGAATCGAATCATGAATCATGAATCATGAATCAAGATATGAATCATGAATCATGAATCATGTATCGAATCATGAATTATGAATCATGAATTGAATCATGAACCATGAATTATAAATCAAATCATGAATTAAATCATGAATCGAATCATGAATTGAATCATGAATCATGAATTGAATCATAAATCATTAATTGAATCATGAATCATGAATAATGGATTAAATCATGAATCATGAATCATGAATCATGAAATGAATCATGAATCATAAATCGAATCATGAATCATGAATAATGAATTGAATTATAATTCATGAATCATGAATCGAATCATGAATCATGAATCAAATCATGAATCATGAATCATGTATCAAATCATGAATTATGAATCATGAATTGAATCATGAATCATGAATTGCATTATGAATTGAATCATGAATCACGAATCATGAATTTAATCATGAATCATGAATTGAATCATGAATCATGAATCATGAATCATGAATCGAATCATGAATCATGAATTGAATCATGAATAATGAATTGAATCATGAATCATGAATCATGAATTGAATCATGAATCAAGAATCATGAATTGAATCATGAATTGAATAATGAATCATGAATTGAATCATGAATCATTAATTTAATCATGAATAATGAATTGAATCATGAATCATGAATCATGAATCATGAAATGAATCATGAATCATGTATCGAATCATGAATTATGAATCATGAATTGAATATTGAATAATGAATCATGAATCATGAATTGCATTATGAATTGAATCATGAATCATTAATCATGAATTAAATCATGAATCTTGAATCATGAATCATGAAATGAATCATGAATCATAAATCATGAATTGAATCATGAATCATAAATCATGAAATGAATCATTAATCATAAATCATGAATTGAATCTTGAATCATGAATCATGAATCGAATCATGAATCATAAATTGAATCATGAATTGAATCATAAATCATGTATCATGAATTGAATCATGAATCATGAATTGAATCATGAATCATGAATTGAATCATGAATCATGAATCATAAATCATGAATTGAATCATGAATCATGAATTGAATCATGAATCATGAATCATGAATCGAATCATGAATCATGAATCATGAATCATGAATTGAATCAAGAATCATGAATTATGAATAATGAATTGCATCATGAATCATGAATCGAATCATGAATCATGAATCGAATCATGAATAATGAATTATCAATCATGAATTGAATCATGAATCATGAATTGAATCATAAATCATGAATCATGAATCAAATCATGAATCATGAATTGAGACATGAATCATGAATCATGAATTGAATCATGAATCATGAATTAATTCATGAATTGAACCAAGAATCATGAATCGAATCATGAATCATGAATCGAATCATGAATAATGAATTATGAATCATGAATTGAATCATAAATCATGAATCATGAATCAAATCATGAATCATGAATTGAGACATGAATCATGAATCATGAATTGAATCATGAATCATGAATTAATTCATGAATTGAATCATGAATCATGAATCAAATCATGAATCATGAATTGAATCATGAATTAAATTATGAATCATGAATTGAATCATGAATCGAATCATGAATTCAGTCATGAATCATAAATTGAATCATTAATCATGAATTGAATCATAAATCATGAATTATGAATCATGAATTGAATCATGAATTGAATCTTGAATCATGAATCATGAATTGAATCATGAATCATGAATCATGAATCATGAATCATAAATTGAATCATGAATCATGAATCATGAATCGAATCATGAATCATGAATTGAGACATGAATCATGAATCATGAATTGAATCATGAATCATGAATTGAATCATGAATCATGAATTGAATCATAAATCATGAATCATGAATCGAATCATGAATCATGAATTGAGACATGAATCATGAATCATGAATTGAATCATGAATCATGAATTAATTCATGAATTGAATCATGAATCATGAATCGAATCATAAATCATGAATTGAATCATGAATTGAATTATGAATCATGAATTGAATCATGAATCGAATCATGAATTGAGTCATGAATCATAAATCGAATCATTAATCATGAATTGAATCATAAATCATGAATTATGAATCATGAATCATAAATTGAATCATGAATCATGAATTATGAATTTAATCATGAATCATGAATCATGAATCATAAATTGAATCATGAATCATGAATCATGAATTTAATCATGAATTGAATCATGAATTATGAATTGAATCATGAATCATGAATTGAATCATAAATCATGAATTGAATCGTAAATCATGAATCACGAATGGAATCATGAATCATGAATCATGAATCGAATCATGAATCAAATCATGAATCATAAACTGAATCATGAATCATAAATTATGAATCATGAATTTAATCATGCATCATACATTTTGAATCATGAATTGAATCATGAATCATGAATTATGAATCATGAATTGAATCATAAATCATGAATCATGAATCGAATCATGAATTAAATCATGAATCGAATCATGAATTGAATCATGAATCATGATATGAATCATGAATCATTAATTGAATCATGAATCATGAATAATGGATTGAATCATGAATCATGAATCATGAATCATGAATCATGAAATGAATCATGAATCGTAAATCGAATCATGAATCATGAATAATGAATTGAATTATAATTCATGAATCATGAATCGAATCATGAATCATGAATCAAATCAAGAATCATGAATCATGTATCAAATCATGAATTATGAATCATGAATTGAATCATGAATCATGAATTGCATTATGAATTGAATCATGAATCACGAATCATGAATTTAATCATGAATCATGAATCATGAATTGAATCATGAATCATGAATCATGAATCATGAATCGAATCATGAATCATGAATTGAATCATGAATCATGAATTGAATCATGAATCAAGAATCATGAATTGAATCATGAATTGAATAATGAATCATGAATTGAATCATGAATCATTAATTTAATCATGAATAATGAATTGAATCATTATTCATGAATCATGAATCATGAAATGAATAATGAATCATGTATCGAATCATGAATTATGAATCATGAATTGAATAATGAATCATGAATCATGAATCATGAATTGCATTATGAATTGAATCATGAATCATGAATCATGAATTAAATCATGAATCTTGAATCATGAATCATGAAATGAATCATGAATCATAAATCATGAATTGAATCATGAATCATAAATCATGAAAGGAATCATTAATCATAAATCATGAATTGAATCTTGAATCATGAATCATGAATCGAATCATGAATCATAAATTGAATCATGAATCATGAATTGAATCATAAATCATGTATCATGAATTGAATCATGAATCATGAATTGAATCATGAATCATGAATTGAATCATGAATCATGAATCATAAATCATGAATTGAATCATGAATCATGAATTGAATCATGAATCATGAATCATGAATCATGAATTGAATCAAGAATCATGAATTATTAATAATGAATTGCATCATGAATCATGAATTGAATCATGAATCATGAATTGAATCATAAATCATGAATCATGAATCAAATCATGAATCATGAATTGAGACATGAATCATGAATCATGAATTGAATCATGAATCATGAATTAATTCATGAATTGAACCATGAATCATGAATCGAATCATGAATAATGAATTATGAATCATGAATTGAATCATGAATCATGAATTGAATCATAAATCATGAATCATGAATCAAATCATGAATCATGAATTGAGACATGAATCATGAATCATGAATTGAATCATGAATCATGAATTGAATCATGAATCATGAATTGCATCATAAATCATGAATCATGAATCGAATCATGAATCATTAATCGAATCATGAATAATGAATTATGAATCATGAATTGAATCATGAATCATGAATTGAATCATAAATCATGAATCATGAATCAAATCATGAATCATGAATTGAGACATGAATCATGAATTGAATCATGAATCATGAATTGAATCATGAATCATGAATTGAATCATAAATCATGAATCATGAATCGAATCATGAATTGAGTCATGAATCATAAATTGAATCATTAATCATGAGTTGAATCATAAATCATGAATTATGAATCATGAATCATAAATTGAATCATGAATCATGAATTATGAATTTAATCATGAATTGAATCATGAATCATGAATTCAATCATGAATCATGAATCATGAATCATAAATTGAATCATGAATCATGAATCATAAAATTTAATCATGAATTGAATCATGAATCATGAATAGAATCATGAATCATGAATTGAATCATAAATCATGAATTGAATCGTAAATCATGAATCACAAATGGAATCATGAATCATGAATCATGAATCGAATCATGAATCAAATCATGAGTCATAAATTGAATCATGAATCATAAATTTTGAATCATGAATTGAATCATGAATCATACATTTTGAATCATGAATTGAATCATGAATCATGAATTATGAATCATGAATTGAATCATAAATCATGAATCATGAATCGAATCATGAATTATGATTCATGATTCATGAATTGAATCATGAATCATGAATTGAATCATGAATCATGAATCATGAATCATAAATTGAATCATGAATCATGAATTGAATCATGAATCATGAATCATGAATCATAAATTGAATCATGAATCATGAATCATGAGTCATGAATCATTAATTGAATCAGGAATCATGAATCATGAATCATAAATTAAATCATGAATCATGAATTGAATCATGAATTGAATCATGAATCATGAATCATGAATTGAATCATGAATCATGAATTGAATCATGAATCATGAATCATGAATTGAATCATGAATCATGAATCATGAGTCATGAATCATTAATTGAATCAGGAATCATGAATCATGAATCATAAATTAAATCATGAATCATGAATTGAATCATGAATTGAATCATGAATCATGAATTGAATCATGAATCATGAATTGAATCATGAATCATGAATCATAAATTGAATCATGAATCATGAATCATGAATCATAAATTGAATCATGAATCATGAATAGAATCATGAATCATGAATTGAATCATGAATCATGAATTGAATCATAAATCATGAATCATGAATTGAATCATGAATCATGAATCATGAATCATGATATGAATCATAAATCATTAATCATGAATCGAATCATGAATCATGAATCATGAATCATGATATGAATCATGAATCATGAATCATGTATCGAATCATGAATTATGAATCATGAATTGAATCATGAATCATGAATCATAAATCAAATCATGAATTAAATCATGAATCGAATCATGAATTGAATCATGAATCATGAATTGAATCATGAATCATTAATTGAATCATGAATCATGAACAATGGATTGAATCATGAATCATGAATCATGAATCATGAAATGAATCATGAATCATAAATCGAATCATGAATCATGAATAATGAATTGAATTATAATTCATGAATCATGAATCGAATCATGAATCATGAATCAAATCATGAATCATGAATCATGTATCAAATCATGAATTATGAATCATGAATTGAATCATGAATCATGAATTGCATTATGAATCATGAATCATGAATCGAATCATGAATCATAAATTGAATCATGAATAATGAATTGAATAATGAATCATGAATTGAATCATGAATCAAGAATCATGAATTGAATCATGAATTGAATAATGAATCATGAATTGAATCATGAATCATTAATTTAATCATGAATAATGAATTGAATCATGAATCATGAATCATGAATCATGAAATGAATCATGAATCATGTATCGAATCATGAATTATGAATCATGAATTGAATAATGAATCATGAATCATGAATCATGAATTAAATCATGAATCTTGAATCATGAATCATGAAATGAATCATGAATCATAAATCATGAATTGAATCATGAATCATAAATCATGAAATGAATCATTAATCATAAATCATGAATTGAATCTTGAATCATGAATCATGAATCGAATCATGAATCATAAATTGAATCATGAATCATGAATTGAATCATAAATCATGTATCATGAATTGAATCATGAATCATGAATTGAATCATGAATCATGAATTGAATCATGAATCATGAATCATAAATCATGAATTGAATCATGAATCATGAATTGAATCATGAATCATGAATCGAATCATGAATCATGAATCATGAATTGAGACATGAATCATGAATCATGAATTGAATCATGAATCATGAATTAATTCCTGAATTGAACCATGAATCATGAATCGAATCATGAATCATGAATTGAATCATGAATCATGAATTGAATCATGAATTGAGTCATGAATCATAAATTGAATCATTAATCATGAATTGAGTCATAAATCATGAATTATGAATCATGAATTGAATCATGAATTGAATCATGAATCATGAATCATGAATTCAATCATGAATCATGAATCATGAATCATAAATTGAATCATGAATCATGAATCATGAATTGAATCATGAATCAGGAATTGAATCATGAATCATGAATCATGAATTGAATCATAAATCATGAATCACGAATCGAATCATGAATCATGAATCATGAATCGAATCATGAATCATAAATTATGAATCATGAATTGAATCATGAATCATACATTTTGAATCATGAATTGAATCATGAATCATGAATCATGAATCGAATCATGAATTAAGAATCATGATTCATGAATTAAATCATGAATCATGAATTGAATCATGAATCATAAATCATGAATCATAAATTGATTCATGAATCTTGAATTGAATCATGAATCATGAATCATGAATCATAAATTGAATCATGAATCATGAATCATGAGTCATGAATCATTAATTGAATCAGGAATTATGAATCATGAATCATAAATTCAATCTTGAATCATGAATTGAATCATGAATCATAAATCATGAATTGAATCATTAATCATGAATCATGAATCATGAATTGAATAATGAATCATGAATCATGAATTGAATCATGAATCATGAATCATGAATCATGAATTGAATCATGAATTGAATCATGAATCATGAATTGAATCATGAATCATGAATCATGAATTAAATCATGAATCATGAATTGAATCATGAATCATGATCATGAATCATGAATCATGAATTGAATCATGAATTGAATCATGAATCATGAATCATTAATTGAATCATGAATCATGAATCAAATCATGAATCATGAATTGAATCATGAATCATGAATAATGAATTGAATCATGAATCATGAATCATGAGTCGAATCATGAATCATGAATCATGAATCGAATCATGAATCATGAATAATGAATTGAATCATGAATCATGAATTGAATCATGAATCGAATCATGAATCATGAATCATGAATCGAATCATGAATAATGAATTGAATCATGAATCATAAATAATGAATCATGAATTGAATCATGAATCATGAATCAAATCATGAATCATGAATCAAATCATGAATCATGAATCATGAATCATGAAATGAATCATGAATCATGAATCAAATCATGAATCATGAATAATGAATTTGTCACGGTCGTCTGAATTTCTTGATCCGATTCGGGACCCTTGGGACTAGCTGGAGCAGGAGTGAAACAGAACTTAGCAGCCTGGATGAACTTCTTGCTCATGTTCTTGCTAATTGTAGAATATAGCAGGGGAATTAGCAGTCTGGAAATGTAGACAGGAACAGTGCACTAGTAATAGAGACAGGAACACTGCACTTGTAATGCAGTCAGGATTACTGCACTTGTAATGCAGTCAGGATTACTGCACTTGTAATGCAGTCTGGAACACTGCACTTGTAATGCAGTCCGGAACACTGCACTTAGGAATGCAGACAGGAACACTGGAGCCAAGAACTATCCTCTGGAGAGAAGTGTGTTGTTCTGGCAATGAACAGATCACAGCAGCAGGTTTAAATAGGGTGTCCCAAACAACTATTGGCTGATCAGTTCATGTGATCACAGCTGCAGAATCTGGTTGGTCTGGAATGATCACCTGACTGCATCCAAGATGGCCACGCCCATGCAGCAGAACAAACAGTATGTGTTTGTTTACAAATGGAGGTGTGGATGATGGGAATGCTGCAGACGGCCAGAAGGGACCCAGGTAGCCGTGATATGACAGCGGCGGATGTGGTAAGTGCGGCTAAGATCCCGATTTGTGACAGTACCCCCTCCCTTACGAGTGGCCACTGGACACTTAGATTGGGGTTTAGTTGGAAACTTGCGGTGAAATTTTCTGATGAGAGATGGAGCATGGACATCAGAAGCTTTGATCCAGGCTCTCTCTTCTGGACCATAGCCCTTCCAGTCGACTAGATATTGTAAGGTCTTATGTCGAAACCGAGAGTCCAAGATCTCTTTAATTTCATATTCATCACCATGTTCAGTCTGCACTTCAGGAGAAACCAGTTTGGGTGTATAAAACCTATTTAGCACCAATGGTTTTAAGAGAGAAATATGGAAGGAGTTGGGTACCTTGAGGTAAGATGGTAAATGTAATTTGTAGGACACTGGATTGATGACCCGGGAGATTTTAAACGGTCCAATAAAGCGGGGAGCGAATTTCATAGATGGAACTCTGAGGCGTAGATTGCGAGTTGACAGCCATACTCTGTCTCCCGGTTTCAAGCTTGGAATGGCTCGTCGCTTTATGTCGGCCTGAATTTTGTAGCGTTGGGACGCTTTAAGTAGAGATTCCCGTACTTGGTGCCAGTGGCCTGCAAAATTCTTTAGGAAAACTTCAGAGGCAGGTACTGAGGCTGTAGGAAGTGGAGTAAACAAGGGTACCCTGGGGTGTAGGCCATAGACCGTATGAAATGGAGTGGAAGCAGAAGATTCGTGATAATGATTATTATGAGCAAATTCTGCCCAAGGAAGCAGATCTACCCAGTCGTCTTGTGAAGAAGATATGTACAAACGGAGAAATGTTTCTAGGTCCTGATTGACTCTTTCCGTTTGCCCGTTGGACTGTGGATGATAGGCCGAAGAGAAGTTTAGTTTGAT
The DNA here is from genome assembly GCF_038048845.1 of Mixophyes fleayi. Classification (NCBI taxonomy): domain Eukaryota; kingdom Metazoa; phylum Chordata; class Amphibia; order Anura; family Limnodynastidae; genus Mixophyes; species Mixophyes fleayi. Next base: position 39,860 of record NW_027448667.1, read on the forward strand.
CTGTAGTGCTTGGCATAAGGATCTCCAGAATTTCGCCACAAACTGAACTCCTCTATCTGAGACAATTTCTTCAGGACACCCATGCAAACGGAAGATCTCCTTTATAAATTGCTGAGCCAGTATAGGTGCTGATGGGAGGCCACGGAGAGGAACAAAATGCGCCATTTTAGAGAATCGGTCAACGATGACCCAGATGGTATTGAAATTATTAGAATTTGGCAAATCAGAAACAAAGTCCATAGAAATATGGGTCCAGGGTTTGGTGGGAATAGGCAGAGGCAAAAGTTGACCAGCTGAAGATTGTCTTGAACTTTTATGTTGGGCACAGCTGCCACATGCGGAAACAAATTGCTGAACATCCTGATGAAGAGTAGGCCACCAGTAGCTTCTCGATATGAAAGATTGAGTTTTGCGGATGCCCGCATGACCGGCAAATCTAGAACAATGTGCCCATTGGAGCAATTTTTTACGCAGATTCTCAGAAACAAAAGTTTTTCCCTGGGGAGGTGTATTGTCGGGTCTACTGACTGCGATGCTGAGTGGGCTGATAATAGGCCGTGGATCCACAGTGATGGAATCTTCCTCTTTCACCATAGAACGTGACAGAGCATCGGCCTTGCGATTTTTGGAACCGGGACGGAAGGTGACATGGATATCAAATCGAGAAAAGAATAGTGCCCATCGGGCCTGTCGTGGATTCATGCACTGTGCAGTTTTAAGGTAGAGCAGATTCTTGTGATCCGTGTATATTGTGACAGGATAACGAGCTCCCTCAAGTAAATGCCTCCACTCTTCAAGCGCCAATTTGATGGCAAGCAGTTCTTTGTCCCCTATGGCATAATTTCGTTCAGCTGGTAAAAATTTCCTGGAGAAGAACCCGCAGGGATGCCATTGCTCATCAGCTGGTTTTTGGGAAAGAACTGCCCCTACTCCGACAGATGAGGCATCAACTTCCAAGTAGAATGGACAGGTTAAATCTGGTTGCCTGAGTATGGGAGCAGAAATAAATGCTTGTTTCAGAAGTTGAAAAGCTGTTTGGGCTTCAGACCACTTGGCAGGATTAGCTCCTTTTCTGGTGAGAGCGGTGAGTGGTGCTACTACAGTAGAGTAGCCACGAATAAATTTTTGATAATAGTTCGCGAATCCCAGAAATCGCTGTACTGCCTTTAGTGTAGATGGTTGAGGCCAGTTAAGAATAGCTTGCACCTTCTCTGGGTCCATACGGAGACCAGTACCTGAGATGATATACCCCAAGAATGGGATGGATTCAACTTCGAAGGTGCATTTTTCAAGCTTGCAATACAGTTTATTCCTTCTGAGACGGCTGAGGACCTCTTTAACATGTCTGCGATGGGACTGGATATCTGAGGAGAAAACGAGGATATCGTCCAAATATACCACAATAGTATGGTACAGTAAGTCCCGAAAGATTTCATTTACGAAATTCTGAAAAACTGCTGGGGCATTGTTCAGACCGAATGGCATGACTAGATATTCGTAGTGCCCATCCCTGGTGTTAAAGGCGGTTTTCCATTCGTCGCCACGCCTAATGCGAATCAAATTGTAGGCCCCGCGGAGATCCAACTTTGTGAATATTTGGGCACCTTTGACTCTGTCAAATAACTCTGTGATTAGGGGTAGAGGATACCGTTTCTTGATGGTAATGTCATTGAGTCCTCTGTAATCGATGCAGGGACGTAATCCACCATCCTTTTTCTTTACAAAAAAGAACCCGGCTCCTGCTGGTGAAGAGGATGGACGAATGAAACCCCTTTTCAAGTTCTCTTTTATATATTGAGACATAGAGTTTGTCTCAGGGATAGAAAGAGGGTAGACTCTGCCACGTGGTGCGGTTTTACCTGGAACTAGATCAATGGGACAGTCCCAATCCCGATGAGGTGGTAGAGTTTCAGCAGCCTGCTTACTGAAAACGTCTGTGAACTCTTGGTAGGCAGAAGGAACTGTCAAAACTTCTTTATCAGAGGTGGCGCAATGTGGAAGAACACGCTGTAAACAGGACTCGAAACAAGTTGGAGCCCACGCCAAGATTTGTGGAGTCGACCAGTCGATATGGGGGTTATGCAATTGAAGCCATGGAAACCCGAGAACCACAGGACTAGTGGCTTCTGGGATGACCAAAAAGGTAAGGGATTCAGAATGCAGAACTCCTATTTGGAGAGTCACTGGAGAAGTCTGATGCGTAATGGTACCCCCTGGAATACGGCTACCATCAACCGCAGAGAGAAAGATGGTCACTGGAATTTTCACTAGTGGAATGGCTAGTTTAGCAGTTAATTTGGCAGACATGAAATTCCCAGCTGCTCCTGAATCCAGCAGGACTGAAATGTATTGGGAGTCTTGAGCGTGTTTCAGGGTGACTGGGATAATACAGTCCTTGCCTTGTGGGGAGCGAAGGGCCACTCCTAGGCTCACCTCCTCATAGTCAGCTAGGAGGGTATGTTTACCCGGTTTGCGAGGACAATAATGTAGCAGATGTCCGGAACTGGCACAGTATAAGCAAAGTTTCTCTCTAACTCGCTCGGTGGGTGAAAGACGTGCTTTGCCTAGTTGCATGGGTCCTTCAGGGAAAGGAGACAATGCGCAGACCCGTTGAATGGGGAGGAACTTAGGGTGTTTCAGCCTCCTCTTTTCTAGCGCTCTCTCTCTGAACCGAATATCAACCCGATTGCAGATGGTAATCAATTGGTCTAGCGTTGTAGGTAAATCCTGAGATGCTAATACATCTTTAATGTGGTCAGACAGGCCCTGCCAGAAGACCGCAACAAGAGCATCGTTATTCCAAGACAGCTCAGAGGAAAGTGTTTGAAATTGAACGGCATACTGGCCCACGGTCTGCTGTCCTTGCCGAAGCCGCAGAATATCTAAAGCGGCTGACTCTGTTCTTCCAGGCTCGTCGAATATTCTGCGGAAGGTAGACAGGAAGCTATCAATATCAGATAAAATTGGGTCAGATTTTTCCCAGAGCGGTGATGCCCATGCCAGAGCTTGCCCTGATAGTAGCGAAACAATATAAGCAGTTTTGGTACGTGCAGTAGGGAAATTCCCGGGTTGTAATTCAAAGTGTATACTACACTGGTTGAGAAACCCGCGGCAATTCTTCGGATCGCCATTGTATTTAGCTGGCGTGGGAAGATGGAGTCCGGATGAAGTGGGTAGTGAGGCAGGTATTACTGGCTCAGGCGGAGTATGGGATGGTTGACTGCGGAATAACTGCAAGGTATCCATACGTGTAGAAACATCCTGCAGCAATCTCAAAATTTGCCCCTGGTTAGTTTCTTGTCTCTCAATGCGTCCAGCTAATATTTGGACAGAGTCCTCCCTCGGGGTATGTTCCCCTGGCGGATCCATTGGGCCAGAACAAACTGTCACGGTCGTCTGAATTTCTTGATTCGATTCGGGACCCTTGGGACTAGCTGGAGCAGGATTGAAACAGAACTTAGCAGCCTGGATGAACTTCTTGCTCATGTTCTTGCTAATTGTAGAATATAGCAGGGGAATTAGCAGTCTGGAAATGTAGACAGGAACAGTGCACTAGTAATAGAGACAGGAACACTGCACTTGTAATGCAGTCAGGATTACTGCACTTGTAATGCAGTCAGGATTACTGCACTTGTAATGCAGTCTGGAACACTGCACTTGTAATGCAGTCCGGAACACTGCACTTAGGAATGCAGACAGGAACACTGGAGCCAAGAACTATCCTCTGGAGAGAAGTGTGTTGTTCTGGCAATAAACAGATCACAGCAGCAGGTTTAAATAGGGTGTCCCAAACAACTATTGGCTGATCAGTTCATGTGATCACAGCTGCAGAATCTGGTTGGTCTGGAATGATCACCTGACTGCATCCAAGATGGCCGCGCCCATGCAGCAGAACAAACAGTATGTGTTTGTTTACAAATGGAGGTGTGGATGATGGGAATGCTGCAGACGGCCAGAAGGGACCCAGGTAGTCGTGATATGACAGCGGCGGATGTGGTAAGTGCGGCTAAGATCCCGATTTGTGACAGAATTGAATCATGAATCATGAATCATGAATCTTGAATAGAATCATGAATCATAAATCATGAATCATGAATCATGAAATGAATCATGAATCATGAATCCTGTATCGAATCATGAATCATAAATTATGAATCATGAATTGAATCATGAATCATGAATCATGAATCATAAATTGAATCATGAATCATGAATCATGAACTGAATCATGAATCATGAATAAAGAATCATAAATTGAATCATGAATCATGAATCATAAATTAAATCATGAATCATGAATTGAATCATGAATTGAATCATGAATCATGAATCATGAATTGAATCATGAATCATGAATTATGAATCATGAATTGAATCATGAATCATGAATCATGAATTGAATCATGAATCATGAATCATGAATAATGAATCATGAATTGAATCATGAATTGAATCATGAATTGAATCATGAATCATGAATCATGAATTGAATCATGAATCATGAATCGTGAATCATGAATCATGAATCAAATCATGAATCATGAATTGAATCATGAATCATGATCATGAATCATGAATCATGAATTGAATCATGAATCATGAATCATGAATCAAATCATGAATCATGAATTGAATCATGAATCATGAACATTGAATTGAATCATGAATCATGAATCATGAGTCGAATCAAGAATCATGAATCATGAATCGAATCATTAATCATGAATAATTAATTGAATCATGAATCATGAATTGAATCATGAATCGAATCATGAATCATGAATCATGAATCATGAATCATGAATCATGAATAATGAATTGAATCATGAATCATGAATCATGAATCATAAATTGAATCATGAATCATGAATCATGAACTGAATCATGAATCAAGAATCATAAATTGAATCATGAATCATGAGTCATGAATCATGAATTGAATCTGGAATCATGAATCATGAATCATAAATTAAATCATGAATCATGAATTGAATCATGAATTGAATCATGAATCATGAATCATGAATTGAATCATGAATCATGAATTATGAATCATGAATTGAATCATGAATCATGAATCATGAATTGAATCATGAATCATGAATCATGAATAATGAATCATGAATTGAATCATGAATTGAATCATGAATTGAATCATGAATCATGAGTTGAATCATGAATCATGAATCAAATCATGAATCATGAATTGAATAATGAATCATGATCATGAATCATGAATCATGAATTGAATCATGAATCATGAATCATGAATCAAATCATGAATCATGAATTGAATCATGAATCATGAATAATGAAATGAATCATGAATCATGAATCATGAGTCAAATCAAGAATCATGAATCATGAATTGAATCATGAATCATGAATAATTAATTGAATCATGAATCATGAATTGAATCATGAATCGAATCATGAATCATGAATCATGAATCATGAATCGAATCATGAATCATGAATAATGAATTGAATCATGAATCATAAATCATGAATCATGAATTGAATCATGAATCATGAATCAAATCATGAATCATGAATCATGAATCATGAAATGAATCATGAATCATGAATCAAATCATGAATCATGAATAATGAATTGAATCATGAATCATGAATCATGAATCTTGAATTGAATCATGAATCATAAATCATGAATCATGAAATGAATCATGAATCCTGAATCATGTATTGAATCATGAATCATAAATTATGAATCATGAATTGAATCATGAATCATGAATCATGAATCATAAATTGAATTATGAATTGAATCATGAATCATGAATTGAATCATGAATCATGAATCATGAATCAAATCATGAATTGAATCATGAATCGAATCATGAATTGAATCATGAATCATGAATTGAATCATGAATCATGAATTGAATCATGAATCATGAATTGAAACATGAATCTTGAATCATGAATCATGAAATGAATCATGAATCATAAATCATGAATTGAATCATGAATCATAAATCATGAAATGAATCATGAATCATAAATCATAAATTGAATCATGAATCATGAATCACTAATCGAATCATGAATCATAAATTGAATCATGAATCATGAATTGAATCATGAATCATGAATCATGAATTGAATCATGAATCATAAATTGAATCATGAATCATGAATTAAATCATGAATTGAATCATGAATCATGAATTGAATCATGAATCATGAATCATGAATCATGAATTGAATCATGAATCATGAATCATGAATCGAATAATGAATCATGAATCATAAATCATGAATTGAATCAAGAATCATGAATTATGAATCATGAATTGAATCATGAATCATGAATCATGAATCATGAATCGAATCATGAATCATGAATTGAATCATGAATCATGAATTGAATCATGAATCAAGAATCATGAATTGAATCATGAATTGAATAATGAATCATGAATTGAATCATGAATCATTAATTTAATCATGAATAATGAATTGAATCATGAATCATGAATCATGAATCATGAAATGAATAATGAATCATGTATCGAATCATGAATTATGAATCATGAATTGAATAATGAATCATGAATCATGAATCATGAATTGCATTATGAATTGAATCATGAATCATGAATCATGAATTAAATCATGAATCTTGAATCATGAATCATGAAATGAATCATGAATTGAATCATGAATCATAAATCATGAAAGGAATCATTAATCATAAATCATGAATTGAATCTTGAATCATGAATCATGAATCGAATCATGAATCATAAATTGAATCATGAATCATGAATTGAATCATAAATCATGTATCATGAATTGAATCATGAATCATGAATTGAATCATGAATCATGAATTGAATCATGAATCATGAATCATAAATCATGAATTGAATCATGAATCATGAATTGAATCATGAATCATGAATCATGAATCATGAATTGAATCAAGAATCATGAATTATTAATAATGAATTGCATCATGAATCATGAATCGAATCATGAATCATGAATCGAATCATGAATAATGAATTATCAATCATGAATTGAATCATGAATCATGAATTGAATCATAAATCATGAATCATGAATCAAATCATGAATCATGAATTGAGACATGAATCATGAATCATGAATTGAATCATGAATCATGAATTAATTCATGAATTGAACCATGAATCATGAATCGAATCATGAATAATGAATTATGAATCATGAATTGAATCATGAATCATGAATTGAATCATAAATCATGAATCATGAATCAAATCATGAATCATGAATTGAGACATGAATCATGAATCATGAATTGAATCATGAATCATGAATTGAATCATGAATCATGAATTGCATCATAAATCATGAATCATGAATCGAATCATGAATCATTAATCGAATCATGAATAATGAATTATGAATCATGAATTGAATCATGAATCATGAATTGAATCATAAATCATGAATCAAATCATGAATCATGAATTGAGACACGAATCATGAATTGAATCATGAATCATGAATTGAATCATGAATCATGAATTGAATCATAAATCATGAATCATGAATCGAATCATGAATTGAGTCATGAATCATAAATTGAATCATTAATCATGAGTTGAATCATAAATCATGAATTATGAATCATGAATCATAAATTGAATCATGAATCATGAATTATGAATTTAATCATGAATTGAATCATGAATCATGAATCATGAATTCAATCATGAATCATGAATCATGAATCATAAATTGAATCATGAATCATGAATCATAAAATTTAATCATGAATTGAATCATGAATCATGAATAGAATCATGAATCATGAATTGAATCATAAATCATGAATTGAATCGTAAATCATGAATCACAAATGGAATCATGAATCATGAATCATGAATCGAATCATGAATCAAATCATGAGTCATAAATTGAATCATGAATCATAAATTTTGAATCATGAATTGAATCATGAATCATACATTTTGAATCATGAATTGAATCATGAATCATGAATTATGAATCATGAATTGAATCATAAATCATGAATCATGAATCGAATCATGAATTATGATTCATGATTCATGAATTGAATCATGAATCATGAATTGAATCATGAATCATGAATCATGAATCATAAATTGAATCATGAATCATGAATTGAATCATGAATCATGAATCATGAATCATAAATTGAATCATGAATCATGAATCATGAGTCATGAATCATTAATTGAATCAGGAATCATGAATCATGAATCATAAATTAAATCATGAATCATGAATTGAATCATGAATTGAATCATGAATCATGAATCATGAATTGAATCATGAATCATGAATTGAATCATGAATCATGAATCATGAATTGAATCATGAATCATGAATCATGAGTCATGAATCATTAATTGAATCAGGAATCATGAATCATGAATCATAAATTAAATCATGAATCATGAATTGAATCATGAATTGAATCATGAATCATGAATTGAATCATGAATCATGAATTGAATCATGAATCATGAATCATAAATTGAATCATGAATCATGAATCATGAATCATAAATTGAATCATGAATCATGAATAGAATCATGAATCATGAATTGAATCATGAATCATGAATTGAATCATAAATCATGAATCATGAATTGAATCATGAATCATGAATCATGAATCATGATATGAATCATAAATCATTAATCATGAATCGAATCATGAATCATGAATCATGAATCATGATATGAATCATGAATCATGAATCATGTATCGAATCATGAATTATGAATCATGAATTGAATCATGAATCATGAATCATAAATCAAATCATGAATTAAATCATGAATCGAATCATGAATTGAATCATGAATCATGAATTGAATCATGAATCATTAATTGAATCATGAATCATGAACAATGGATTGAATCATGAATCATGAATCATGAATCATGAAATGAATCATGAATCATAAATCGAATCATGAATCATGAATAATGAATTGAATTATAATTCATGAATCATGAATCGAATCATGAATCATGAATCAAATCATGAATCATGAATCATGTATCAAATCATGAATTATGAATCATGAATTGAATCATGAATCATGAATTGCATTATGAATCATGAATCATGAATCGAATCATGAATCATAAATTGAATCATGAATAATGAATTGAATAATGAATCATGAATTGAATCATGAATCAAGAATCATGAATTGAATCATGAATTGAATAATGAATCATGAATTGAATCATGAATCATTAATTTAATCATGAATAATGAATTGAATCATGAATCATGAATCATGAATCATGAAATGAATCATGAATCATGTATCGAATCATGAATTATGAATCATGAATTGAATAATGAATCATGAATCATGAATCATGAATTAAATCATGAATCTTGAATCATGAATCATGAAATGAATCATGAATCATAAATCATGAATTGAATCATGAATCATAAATCATGAAATGAATCATTAATCATAAATCATGAATTGAATCTTGAATCATGAATCATGAATCGAATCATGAATCATAAATTGAATCATGAATCATGAATTGAATCATAAATCATGTATCATGAATTGAATCATGAATCATGAATTGAATCATGAATCATGAATTGAATCATGAATCATGAATCATAAATCATGAATTGAATCATGAATCATGAATTGAATCATGAATCATGAATTGAATCATGAATCATGAATCATGAATTGAGACATGAATCATGAATCATGAATTGAATCATGAATCATGAATTAATTCCTGAATTGAACCATGAATCATGAATCGAATCATGAATCATGAATTGAATCATGAATCATGAATTGAATCATGAATTGAGTCATGAATCATAAATTGAATCATTAATCATGAATTGAGTCATAAATCATGAATTATGAATCATGAATCATGAATTCAATCATGAATCATGAATCATGAATCATAAATTGAATCATGAATCATGAATCATGAATTGAATCATGAATCAGGAATTGAATCATGAATCATGAATCATGAATTGAATCATAAATCATGAATCACGAATCGAATCATGAATCATGAATCATGAATCGAATCATGAATCATAAATTATGAATCATGAATTGAATCATGAATCATACATTTTGAATCATGAATTGAATCATGAATCATGAATCATGAATCGAATCATGAATTAAGAATCATGATTCATGAATTAAATCATGAATCATGAATTGAATCATGAATCATGAATCATGAATCATAAATTGATTCATGAATCTTGAATTGAATCATGAATCATGAATCATGAATCATAAATTGAATCATGAATCATGAATCATGAGTCATGAATCATTAATTGAATCAGGAATTATGAATCATGAATCATAAATTCAATCTTGAATCATGAATTGAATCATGAATCATAAATCATGAATTGAATCATTAATCATGAATCATGAATCATGAATTGAATAATGAATCATGAATCATGAATTGAATCATGAATCATGAATCATGAATCATGAATTGAATCATGAATTGAATCATGAATCATGAATTGAATCATGAATCATGAATCATGAATTAAATCATGAATCATGAATTGAATCATGAATCATGATCATGAATCATGAATCATGAATTGAATCATGAATTGAATCATGAATCATGAATCATTAATTGAATCATGAATCATGAATCAAATCATGAATCATGAATTGAATCATGAATCATGAATAATGAATTGAATCATGAATCATGAATCATGAGTCGAATCATGAATCATGAATCATGAATCGAATCATGAATCATGAATAATGAATTGAATCATGAATCATGAATTGAATCATGAATCGAATCATGAATCATGAATCATGAATCATGAATCGAATCATGAATAATGAATTGAATCATGAATCATAAATAATGAATCATGAATTGAATCATGAATCATGAATCAAATCATGAATCATGAATCAAATCATGAATCATGAATCATGAATCATGAAATGAATCATGAATCATGAATCAAATCATGAATCATGAATAATGAATTTGTCACGGTCGTCTGAATTTCTTGATCCGATTCGGGACCCTTGGGACTAGCTGGAGCAGGAGTGAAACAGAACTTAGCAGCCTGGATGAACTTCTTGCTCATGTTCTTGCTAATTGTAGAATATAGCAGGGGAATTAGCAGTCTGGAAATGTAGACAGGAACAGTGCACTAGTAATAGAGACAGGAACACTGCACTTGTAATGCAGTCAGGATTACTGCACTTGTAATGCAGTCAGGATTACTGCACTTGTAATGCAGTCTGGAACACTGCACTTGTAATGCAGTCCGGAACACTGCACTTAGGAATGCAGACAGGAACACTGGAGCCAAGAACTATCCTCTGGAGAGAAGTGTGTTGTTCTGGCAATGAACAGATCACAGCAGCAGGTTTAAATAGGGTGTCCCAAACAACTATTGGCTGATCAGTTCATGTGATCACAGCTGCAGAATCTGGTTGGTCTGGAATGATCACCTGACTGCATCCAAGATGGCCACGCCCATGCAGCAGAACAAACAGTATGTGTTTGTTTACAAATGGAGGTGTGGATGATGGGAATGCTGCAGACGGCCAGAAGGGACCCAGGTAGCCGTGATATGACAGCGGCGGATGTGGTAAGTGCGGCTAAGATCCCGATTTGTGACAGTACCCCCTCCCTTACGAGTGGCCACTGGACACTTAGATTGGGGTTTAGTTGGAAACTTGCGGTGAAATTTTCTGATGAGAGATGGAGCATGGACATCAGAAGCTTTGATCCAGGCTCTCTCTTCTGGACCATAGCCCTTCCAGTCGACTAGATATTGTAAGGTCTTATGTCGAAACCGAGAGTCCAAGATCTCTTTAATTTCATATTCATCACCATGTTCAGTCTGCACTTCAGGAGAAACCAGTTTGGGTGTATAAAACCTATTTAGCACCAATGGTTTTAAGAGAGAAATATGGAAGGAGTTGGGTACCTTGAGGTAAGATGGTAAATGTAATTTGTAGGACACTGGATTGATGACCCGGGAGATTTTAAACGGTCCAATAAAGCGGGGAGCGAATTTCATAGATGGAACTCTGAGGCGTAGATTGCGAGTTGACAGCCATACTCTGTCTCCCGGTTTCAAGCTTGGAATGGCTCGTCGCTTTTTGTCGGCCTGAATTTTGTAGCGTTGGGACGCTTTAAGTAGAGATTCCCGTACTTGGTGCCAGTGGCCTGCAAAATTCTTTAGGAAAACTTCAGAGGCAGGTACTGAGGCTGTAGGAAGTGGAGTAAACAAGGGTACCCTGGGGTGTAGGCCATAGACCGTATGAAATGGAGTGGAAGCAGAAGATTCGTGATAATGATTATTATGAGCAAATTCTGCCCAAGGAAGCAGATCTACCCAGTCGTCTTGTGAAGAAGATATGTACAAACGGAGAAATGTTTCTAGGTCCTGATTGACTCTTTCCGTTTGCCCGTTGGACTGTGGATGATAGGCCGAAGAGAAGTTTAGTTTGATCTGTAGTGCTTGGCATAAGGATCTCCAGAATTTCGCCACAAACTGAACTCCTCTATCTGAGACAATTTCTTCAGGACACCCATGCAAACGGAAGATCTCCTTTATAAATTGCTGAGCCAGTATAGGTGCTGATGGGAGGCCACGGAGAGGAACAAAATGCGCCATTTTAGAGAATCGGTCAACGATGACCCAGATGGTATTGAAATTATTAGAATTTGGCAAATCAGAAACAAAGTCCATAGAAATATGGGTCCAGGGTTTGGTGGGAATAGGCAGAGGCAAAAGTTGACCAGCTGAAGATTGTCTTGAACTTTTATGTTGGGCACAGCTGCCACATGCGGAAACAAATTGCTGAACATCCTGATGAAGAGTAGGCCACCAGTAGCTTCTCGATATGAAAGATTGAGTTTTGCGGATGCCCGCATGACCGGCAAATCTAGAACAATGTGCCCATTGGAGCAATTTTTTACGCAGATTCTCAGAAACAAAAGTTTTTCCCTGGGGAGGTGTATTGTCGGGTCTACTGACTGCGATGCTGAGTGGGCTGATAATAGGCCGTGGATCCACAGTGATGGAATCTTCCTCTTTCACCATAGAACGTGACAGAGCATCGGCCTTGCGATTTTTGGAACCGGGACGGAAGGTGACATGGATATCAAATCGAGAAAAGAATAGTGCCCATCGGGCCTGTCGTGGATTCATGCACTGTGCAGTTTTAAGGTAGAGCAGATTCTTGTGATCCGTGTATATTGTGACAGGATAACGAGCTCCCTCAAGTAAATGCCTCCACTCTTCAAGCGCCAATTTGATGGCAAGCAGTTCTTTGTCCCCTATGGCATAATTTCGTTCAGCTGGTAAAAATTTCCTGGAGAAGAACCCGCAGGGATGCCATTGCTCATCAGCTGGTTTTTGGGAAAGAACTGCCCCTACTCCGACAGATGAGGCATCAACTTCCAAGTAGAATGGACAGGTTAAATCTGGTTGCCTGAGTATGGGAGCAGAAATAAATGCTTGTTTCAGAAGTTGAAAAGCTGTTTGGGCTTCAGACCACTTGGCAGGATTAGCTCCTTTTCTGGTGAGAGCGGTGAGTGGTGCTACTACAGTAGAGTAGCCACGAATAAATTTTTGATAATAGTTTGCGAATCCCAGAAATCGCTGTACTGCCTTTAGTGTAGATGGTTGAGGCCAGTTAAGAATAGCTTGCACCTTCTCTGGGTCCATACGGAGACCAGTACCTGAGATGATATACCCCAAGAATGGGATGGATTCAACTTCGAAGGTGCATTTTTCAAGCTTGCAATACAGTTTATTCCTTCTGAGACGGCTGAGGACCTCTTTAACATGTCTGCGATGGGACTGGATATCTGAGGAGAAAACGAGGATATCGTCCAAATATACCACAATAGTATGGTACAGTAAGTCCCGAAAGATTTCATTTACGAAATTCTGAAAAACTGCTGGGGCATTGCTCAGACCGAATGGCATGACTAGATATTCGTAGTGCCCATCCCTGGTGTTAAAGGCGGTTTTCCATTCGTCGCCACGCCTAATGCGAATCAAATTGTAGGCCCCGCGGAGATCCAACTTTGTGAATATTTGGGCACCTTTGACTCTGTCAAATAACTCTGTGATTAGGGGTAGAGGATACCGTTTCTTGATGGTAATGTCATTGAGTCCTCTGTAATCGATGCAGGGACGTAATCCACCATCCTTTTTCTTTACAAAAAAGAACCCGGCTCCTGCTGGTGAAGAGGATGGACGAATGAAACCCCTTTTCAAGTTCTCTTTTATATATTGAGACATAGAGTTTGTCTCAGGGATAGAAAGAGGGTAGACTCTGCCACGTGGTGCGGTTTTACCTGGAACTAGATCAATGGGACAGTCCCAATCCCGATGAGGTGGTAGAGTTTCAGCAGCCTGCTTACTGAAAACGTCTGTGAACTCTTGGTAGGCAGAAGGAACTGTCAAAACTTCTTTATCAGAGGTGGCGCAATGTGGAAGAACACGCTGTAAACAGGACTCGAAACAAGTTGGAGCCCACGCCAAGATTTGTGGAGTCGACCAGTCGATATGGGGGTTATGCAATTGAAGCCATGGAAACCCGAGAACCACAGGACTAGTGGCTTCTGGGATGACCAAAAAGGTAAGGGATTCAGAATGCAGAACTCCTATTTGGAGAGTCACTGGAGAAGTCTGATGCGTAATGGTACCCCCTGGAATACGGCTACCATCAACCGCAGAGAGAAAGATGGTCACTGGAATTTTCACTAGTGGAATGGCTAGTTTAGCAGTTAATTTGGCAGACATGAAATTCCCAGCTGCTCCTGAATCCAGCAGGACTGAAATGTATTGGGAGTCTTGAGCGTGTTTCAGGGTGACTGGGATAATACAGTCCTTGCCTTGTGGGGAGCGAAGGGCCACTCCTAGGCTCACCTCCTCATAGTCAGCTAGGAGGGTATGTTTACCCGGTTTGCGAGGACAATAATGTAGCAGATGTCCGGAACTGGCACAGTATAAGCAAAGTTTCTCTCTAACTCGCTCGGTGGGTGAAAGACGTGCTTTGCCTAGTTGCATGGGTCCTTCAGGGAAAGGAGACAATGCGCAGACCCGTTGAATGGGGAGGAACTTGGGGTGTTTCAGCCTCCTCTTTTCTAGCGCTCTCTCTCTGAACCGAATATCAACCCGATTGCAGATGGTAATCAATTGGTCTAGCGTTGTAGGTAAATCCTGAGATGCTAATACATCTTTAATGTGGTCAGACAGGCCCTGCCAGAAGACCGCAACAAGAGCATCGTTATTCCAAGACAGCTCAGAGGAAAGTGTTTGAAATTGAACGGCATACTGGCCCACGGTCTGCTGTCCTTGCCGAAGCCGCAGAATATCTAAAGCGGCTGACTCTGTTCTTCCAGGCTCGTCGAATATTCTGCGGAAGGTAGACAGGAAGCTATCAATATCAGATAAAATTGGGTCAGATTTTTCCCAGAGCGGTGATGCCCATGCCAGAGCTTGCCCTGATAGTAGCGAAACAATATAAGCAGTTTTGGTACGTGCAGTAGGGAAATTCCCGGGTTGTAATTCAAAGTGTATACTACACTGGTTGAGAAACCCGCGGCAATTCTTCGGATCGCCATTGTATTTAGCTGGCGTGGGAAGATGGAGTCCGGATGAAGTGGGTAGTGAGGCAGGTATTACTGGCTCAGGCGGAGTATGGGATGGTTGACTGCGGAATAACTGCAAGGTATCCATACGTGTAGAAACATCCTGCAGCAATCTCAAAATTTGCCCCTGGTTAGTTTCTTGTCTCTCAATGCGTCCAGCTAATATTTGGACAGAGTCCTCCCTCGGGGTATGTTCCCCTGGCGGATCCATTGGGCCAGAACAAACTGTCACGGTCGTCTGAATTTCTTGATTCGATTCGGGACCCTTGGGACTAGCTGGAGCAGGATTGAAACAGAACTTAGCAGCCTGGATGAACTTCTTGCTCATGTTCTTGCTAATTGTAGAATATAGCAGGGGAATTAGCAGTCTGGAAATGTAGACAGGAACAGTGCACTAGTAATAGAGACAGGAACACTGCACTTGTAATGCAGTCAGGATTACTGCACTTGTAATGCAGTCAGGATTACTGCACTTGTAATGCAGTCTGGAACACTGCACTTGTAATGCAGTCCGGAACACTGCACTTAGGAATGCAGACAGGAACACTGGAGCCAAGAACTATCCTCTGGAGAGAAGTGTGTTGTTCTGGCAATAAACAGATCACAGCAGCAGGTTTAAATAGGGTGTCCCAAACAACTATTGGCTGATCAGTTCATGTGATCACAGCTGCAGAATCTGGTTGGTCTGGATTCATGTGATCACAGCTGCAGAATCTGGTTGGTCTGGAATGATCACCTGACTGCATCCAAGATGGCCGCGCCCATGCAGCAGAACAAACAGTATGTGTTTGTTTACAAATGGAGGTGTGGATGATGGGAATGCTGCAGACGGCCAGAAGGGACCCAGGTAGCCGTGATATGACAGCGGCGGATGTGGTAAGTGCGGCTAAGATCCCGATTTGTGACAGAATTGAATCATGAATCATGAATCATGAATCTTGAATAGAATCATGAATCATAAATCATGAATCATGAATCATGAAATGAATCATGAATCATGAATCCTGTATCGAATCATGAATCATAAATTATGAATCATGAATTGAATCATGAATCATGAATCATGAATCATAAATTGAATCATGAATCATGAATCATGAACTGAATCATGAATCATGAATAAAGAATCATAAATTGAATCATGAATCATGAATCATAAATTAAATCATGAATCATGAATTGAATCATGAATTGAATCATGAATCATGAATCATGAATTGAATCATGAATCATGAATCATGAATTGAATCATGAATCATGAATCATGAATAATGAATCATGAATTGAATCATGAATTGAATCATGAATTGAATCATGAATCATGAATCATGAATTGAATCATGAATCATGAATCGTGAATCATGAATCATGAATCAAATCATGAATCATGAATTGAATCATGAATCATGATCATGAATCATGAATCATGAATTGAATCATGAATCATGAATCATGAATCAAATCATGAATCATGAATTGAATCATGAATCATGAACATTGAATTGAATCATGAATCATGAATCATGAGTCGAATCAAGAATCATGAATCATGAATCGAATCATTAATCATGAATAATTAATTGAATCATGAATCATGAATTGAATCATGAATCGAATCATGAATCATGAATCATGAATCATGAATCATGAATCATGAATAATGAATTGAATCATGAATCATAAATCATGAATCATGAATTGAATCATGAATCATGAATCGAATCATGAATCATGAATCATGAATCATGAAATGAATCATGAATCATGAATCAAATCATGAATCATGAATAATGAATTGAATCATGAATCATGAATCTTGAATTGAATCATGAATCATAAATCATGAATCATGAATCATGAAATTAATCATGAATCATGAATCATGTATCGAATCATGAATCATAAATTATGAATCATGAATTGAATCATGAATCATGAATCATGAATCATAAATTGAATCATGAATCATGAATCATGAACTGAATCATGAATCAAGAATCATAAATTGAATCATGAATCATGAGTCATGAATCATGAATTGAATCAGGAATCATGAATCATGAATCATAAATTAAATCATGAATCATGAATTGAATCATGAATTGAATCATGAATCATGAATCATGAATTGAATCATGAATCATGAATTATGAATCATGAATTGAATCATGAATCATGAATCATGAATTGAATCATGAATCATGAATCATGAATAATGAATCATGAATTGAATCATGAATTGAATCATGAATTGAATCATGAATCATGAGTTGAATCATGAATCATGAATCAAATCATGAATCATGAATTGAATAATGAATCATGATCATGAATCATGAATCATGAATTGAATCATGAATCATGAATCATGAATCAAATCATGAATCATGAATTGAATCATGAATCATGAATAATGAAATGAATCATGAATCATGAATCATGAGTCAAATCAAGAATCATGAATCATGAATTGAATCATGAATCATGAATAATTAATTGAATCATGAATCATGAATTGAATCATGAATCGAATCATGAATCATGAATCATGAATCATGAATCGAATCATGAATCATGAATAATGAATTGAATCATGAATCATAAATCATGAATCATGAATTGAATCATGAATCATGAATCAAATCATGAATCATGAATCATGAATCATGAAATGAATCATGAATCATGAATCAAATCATGAATCATGAATAATGAATTGAATCATGAATCATGAATCATGAATCTTGAATTGAATCATGAATCATAAATCATGAATCATGAAATGAATCATGAATCCTGAATCATGTATTGAATCATGAATCATAAATTATGAATCATGAATTGAATCATGAATCATAAATTGAATTATGAATTGAATCATGAATCATGAATTGAATCATGAATCATGAATCATGAATCAAATCATGAATTGAATCATGAATCGAATCATGAATTGAATCATGAATCATGAATTGAATCATGAATCATGAATTGAATCATGAATCATGAATTGAAACATGAATCTTGAATCATGAATCATGAAATGAATCATGAATCATAAATCATGAATTGAATCATGAATCATAAATCATGAAATGAATCATGAATCATAAATCATAAATTGAATCATGAATCATGAATCACTAATCGAATCATGAATCATAAATTGAATCATGAATCATGAATTGAATCATGAATCATGAATCATGAATTGAATCATGAATCATAAATTGAATCATGAATCATGAATTAAATCATGAATTGAATCATGAATCATGAATTGAATCATGAATCATGAATCATGAATCATGAATTGAATCATGAATCATGAATCATGAATCGAATAATGAAACATGAATCATAAATCATGAATTGAATCAAGAATCATGAATTATGAATCATGAATCATGAATCATGAATCGAATCATGAATAATGAATTATGAATCATGAATTGAATCATGAATCATGAATTGAATCATAAATCATGAATCATGAATCGAATCATGAATCATGAATTGAGACATGAATCATGAATCATGAATTGAATCATGAATCATGAATTAATTCATGAATTGAATCATGAATCATGAATCGAATCATGAATTGAGTCATGAATCATAAATTGAATCATTAATCATGAATTGAATCATAAATCATGATTTATGAATCATGAATTGAATCATGAATCATGAATCATGAATTCAATCATGAATCATGAATCATGAATCATGAATCATGAATTGAATCATGAATCAAATGATGAATAATGAATTATGAATCATGAATTGAATCATGAATTATGAATTGAATCATAAATCATGAATCATGAATCGAATCATGAATCATGAATCATGAATCATGAATTGAATCATGAATCGAATCATGAATAATGAATTATGAATCATTGATTGAATCATGAATCATGAATTGAATCATAAATCATGAATTGAATCATGAATTGAATCATGAATCATGAATTGAATCATGAATCATGAATCATGAATCATGAATCATGAATTGAATCATGAATCATGAATCGAATAATGAATCATGAATCATAAATCATGAATTGAATCAAGAATCATGAATTATGAATCATAAATCATGAATCATGAATTGAATCAAGAATCATGAATTATGAATCATGAATTGCATCATAAATCATGAATCATGAATCAATTCATGAATCATGAATCGAATCATGAATAATGAATTATGAATCATGAATTGAATCATGAATCATGAATTGAATCATGAATCATGAATTGAGACATGAATCATGAATCATGAATTGAATCATGAATCATGAATTAATTCATGAATTGAATCATGAATCATGAATCGAATCATGAATTGAGTCATGAATCATAAATTGAATCATTAATCATGAATTGAATCATAAATCATGATTTATGAATCATGAATTGAATCATGAATCATGAATCATGAATTCAATCATGAATCATGAATCATGAATCATGAATTCAATCATGAATCATGAATCATAATTCATGAATCATGAATCATGAATTGAATCATGAATCGAATCATGAATTATGAATTATGAATCATGAATTGAATCATGAATCATGAATTGAATCATAAATCATGAATCATGAATCGAATCATGAATCATGAATCATGAATCATGAATTGAATCATGAATCGAATCATGAATAATGAATTATGAATCATGAATTGAATCATAAATCATGAATCATGAATCGAATCATGAATCATGAATTGAGACATGAATCATGAATCATGAATTGAATCATGAATCATGAATTGAATCATGAATCGAATCATGAATTGAGTCATGAATCATAAATTGAATCATTAATCATGAATTGAATCACAAATCATGAATTATGAGTCATGAATTCAATCATGAATTGAATCATGAATCATGAATCATGAATTCAATCATGAATCATGAATCATGAATCATAAATTGAATCATGAATCATGAATTTAATCATGAATTGAATCATGAATCATGAATTATGATTTGAATCATGAATCATGAATAATAAATTATGAATCATGAATTGAATCATAAATCATACATTTTGAATCATGAATTGAATCATGAATCATGAATCATGAATTGAATCATGAATCATAAATCATGAATAATGAATTGAATCATGAATCATGAATCGAATCATGAATCATGAATCATGAATCATGAAATGAATCATGAATCATGAATCAAATCATGAATCATGAATAATGAATTGAATCATGAATCATGAATCTTGAATTGAATCATGAATCATAAATCATGAATCATGAATCATGAAATGAATCATGAATCATGTATCGAATCATGAATCATAAATTATGAATCATGAATTGAATCATGAATCATGAATCATGAATCAAATCATGAATTGAATCATGAATCGAATCATGAATTGAATCATGAATCATGAATTGAATCATGAATCATGAATTGAATCATGAATCTTGAATCATGAATCATGAAATGAATCATGAATCATAAATCATGAATTGAATCATGAATCATAAATCATGAAATGAATCATGAATCATAAATCATGAATTGAATCATGAATCATGAATCACTAATCGAATCATGAATCATAAATTGAATCATGAATCATGAATTGAATCATGAATCATGAATCATGAATTGAATCATGAATCATAAATTGAATCATGAATCATGAATTGAATCATGAATTGAATCATGAATCATGAATTGAATCATGAATCATGAATCATGAATCATGAATCATGAATTGAATCATGAATCATGAATCATGAATCGAATAATGAATCATGAATCATAAATCATGAATTGAATCAAGAATCATGAATTATGAATCATGAATCATGAATCATGAAATGAATCAAGAATCATGAATTATGAATCATGAATTGCATCATAAATCATGAATCATGAATCAATTCATGAATCATGAATCGAATCATGAATAATGAATTATGAATCATGAATTGAATCATGAATCATGAATTGAATCATAAATCATAAATCATGAATCGAATCATGATCCATGAATTGAGACATGAATCATGAATCATGAATTGAATCATGAATCATGAATTAATTCATGAATTGAATCATGAATCATGAATCGAATCATAAATTAAGTCATGAATCATAAATTGAATCATTAATCATGAATTGAATCATAATTCATGATTTATGAATCATGAATTGAATCATGAATCATGAATCATGAATTCAATCATGAATCATGAATCATGAATCATTATCATGAATTGAATCATGAATCGAATCATGAATAATGAATTATGAATCATGAATTGAATCATGAATCATGAATTGAATCATAAATCATGAATCATGAATCGAATCATGAATCATGAATTGAGACATGAATCATGAATCATGAATTAATTCATGAATTGAATCATGAATCATAAATTGAATCATGAATCATGAATTGAATCATGAATTGAATCATGAATCATGAATTGAATCATGAATCATGAATCATGAATCATGAATCATGAATTGAATCATGAATCATGAATCATGAATCGAATAATGAATCATGAATCATAAATCATGAATTGAATCAAGAATCATGAATTATGAATCATGAATCATGAATCATGAATTGAATCAAGAATCATGAATTATGAATCATGAATTGCATCATAAATCATGAATCATGAATCAATTCATGAATCATGAATCGAATCATGAATAATGAATTATGAATCATGAATTGAATCATGAATCATGAATTGAATCATAAATCATAAATCATGAATCGAATCATGAACCATGAATTGAGACATGAATCATGAATCATGAATTGAATCATGAATCATGAATTAATTCATGAATTGAATCATGAATCATGAATCGAATCATAAATTAAGTCATGAATCATAAATTGAATCATTAATCATGAATTGAATCATAAATCATGATTTATGAATCATGAATTGAATCATGAATCATGAATCATGAATTCAATAATGAATCATGAATCATGAATCATGAATCATGAATTGAATCATGAATCGAATCATGAATAATGAATAATGAATCATGAATTGAATCATGAATCATGAATTGAATCATGAATCATGAATCATGAATTGAATCATGAATCGAATCATGATTAATGAATTATGAATCATGAATTGAATCATGAATCATGAATTGAATCATAAATCATGAATCATGAATCGAATCATGAATCATGAATTGAGACATGAATCATGAATCATGAATTGAATCATGAATCATGAATTAATTCATGAATTGAATCATGAATCATGAATCGAATCATGAATCATGAATTGAATCATGAGTCATGAATTATGAGTCATGAATTGAATCATGAATTGAATCATGAATCATGAATCATGAATTCAATCATGAATCATGAATCATGAATCATGAATCATAAATTGAATCATGAATCATGAATTTAATCATGAATTGAATCATGAATCATGAATTATGAATTGAATCATGAATCATGAATAGAAATATTGAATCATGAATTGAATCATGAATCATGAATCATGAATTGAATCATAAATCATGAATCACGAATCGAATCATGAATCATGAATCATGAATCATGAATCGAATCATGAATCATAAATTATGAATCATGAATTGAATCATGAATCATAAATTTTGAATCATGAATCGAATCATGAATCATAAATTATGAATCATGAATTGAATCATAAATCATACATTTTGAATCATGAATTGAATCATGAATCATGGATTATGAATCATGAATTGAATCATAAATCATGAATCATGAATCGAATCATGAATTATGAATCATGAATCATAAATTGAATCATGAATCATGAATCATGAATTGAATCATGAATCATGAATTGAATCATGAATCATGAATCATGAATCATAAATTGAATCATGAATCATGAATCATGAATTGATTAATGAATCATGAATCGAATCATGAATCATAAATTATGAATCATGAATTGAATCATGAATCATACATTTTGAATCATGAATTGAATCATGAATCATGAAGTATGAATCATAAATTGAATCATAAATCATGAATCATGAATCGAATCATGAATTATAAATCATGATTCATGAATTGAATCATGAATTATAAATCATGATTCATGAATTGAATCATGAATCATGAATTGAATCATGAATCATGAATCATAAATCATAAATTGAATCATGAATCATGAATCATGAATTGAATCATGAATCATGAATCATGAATCATAAACTGAATCGTGAATCATGAATCATGAGTCATGAATCATTAATTGAATCAGGAATCATGAATCATAAATTCAATCTTGAATCATGAATTGAATCATGAATCATGAATCATGAATTGAATCATGAATCATGAATCATGAATTGAATCATGAATCTTGAATTATGAATCATGATTTGAATCATGAATCATGAATTATGAATCATGAATTGAATCATGAATTGAATCATGAATCATGAATTATGAATTGAATCATGAATCATGAATCATAAATCATGAATCATAAAATGAATCATGAATCATGAATTGAATCTTGAATTGAATCATGAATCATGAAACTCGAATTGAATCATGAATCATGAATTGAATTAATGAATCATAAATCATGAATTGAATCAAGAATCATGAATCATGAATCATGAATTAAATCATGAATTGAATCATGAATCATGAATCATTAATTGAATCATGAATCATGAATCCAATCATGAATCATAAATCAAATCATAAATTGAATCATGAATCTAATCTTGAATTGAATCATGAATCATAAATTGAATCATGTATCATGAATTGAATCATAAATTGAATCATGAATCATGAATTATGAATTGAATCATGAATCATGAATCATTAATTGAATCACGAATCATGAATCCTGAATTGAATCAGGGATCATGAATCCTGAATTGAATCATAGCTCATGAATTGTATCATGAATCATGGAATCATGAATCGAATCATGAATCGAATCATGAATCGAATCATGAATCGAATCATGACTTGAATCATGAATCATGAATTGAATCATGAATCATAAATCAAATCATGAATCATGAATTGAATCATAAATTGAATCATGAATCATGAATCATAAATTGAATCATGAATCATGAATCATGAATTGAATCAAGAATCATGAATCGAATCAAGAATCATGAGTCATGAATCGAGTCATGAATCATGAATCAAATCATGAATCATGAATTAAATCATGAATATAATCATGAATCATGAATCATGAATTAAATCATGAATCATGAGTTGAATCATGAATCATGAATTGAATCATGAATCATGAATCCAAACATGAATCATGTATCGAATCATGAATCATGAATTTAATCATGAATCATGAAATGAATCATGAATCATGAATCATTAATTGAATCATGAATTGAATCATGAATCATGAATTGAATCATGAATTGAATCATGAATCATGAATCGAATCATGAATCATGAGTCATGAATCAAATCATGAATCATAAATCATGAATCGAATCATGAATCATGAATCATGAATTGAATCATGAATCTTGAATCATGAATTGAATTATGAATCATGAATCGAATCATGAATCATGAATCATGAATTGAATCATGAATCATGAATCATGAATTGAATCATGAATCTTGAATTATGAATCATGATTTGAATCATGAATCATGAATTATGAATCATGAATTGAATCATGAATTGAATCATGAATCATGAATCATGAATCGAATAATGAATCATGAATCATAAATCATGAATTGAATCAAGAATCATGAATTATGAATCATGAATCATGAATCATGAATTGAATCAAGAATCATGAATTATGAATCATGAATTGCATCATAAATCATGAATCCTGAATCAATTCATGAATCATGAATCGAATCATGAATAATGAATTATGAATCATGAATTGAATCATGAATCATGAATTGAATCATAAATCATAAATCATGAATCGAATCATGAACCATGAATTGAGACATGAATCATGAATCATGAATTGAATCATGAATCATGAATTAATTCATGAATTGAATCATGAATCATGAATCGAATCATAAATTAAGTCATGAATCATAAATTGAATCATTAATCATGAATTGAATCATAAATCATGATTTATGAATCATGAATTGAATCATGAATCATGAATCATGAATTCAATCATGAATCATGAATCATGAATCATGAATCATGAATTGAATCATGAATCGAATCATGAATAATGAATAATGAATCATGAATTGAATCATGAATCATGAATTGAATCATGAATCATGAATCATGAATTGAATCATGAATCGAATCATGAATAATGAATTATGAATCATGAATTGAATCATGAATCATGAATTGAATCATAAATCATGAATCATGAATCGAATCATGAATCATGAATTGAGACATGAATCATGAATCATGAATTGAATCATGAATCATGAATTAATTCATGAATTGAATCATGAATCATGAATCGAATCATGAATCATGAATTGAATCATGAATCATGAATTATGAGTCATGAATTGAATCATGAATTGAATCATGAATCATGAATCATGAATTCAATCATGAATCATGAATCATGAATCATGAATCATAAATTGAATCATGAATCATGAATTTAATCATGAATTGAATCATGAATCATGAATTATGAATTGAATCATGAATCATGAATAGAAATATTGAATCATGAATTGAATCATGAATCATGAATCATGAATTGAATCATAAATCATGAATCACGAATTGAATCATGAATCATGAATCATGAATCATGAATCGAATCATGAATCATAAATTATGAATCATGAATTGAATCATGAATCATAAATTTTGAATCATGAATCGAATCATGAATCATAAATTATGAATCATGAATTGAATCATAAATCATACATTTTGAATCATGAATTGAATCATGAATCATGGATTATGAATCATGAATTGAATCATAAATCATGAATCATGAATCGAATCATGAATTATGAATCATGAATCATAAATTGAATCATGAATCATGAATCATGAATTGAATCATGAATCATGAATTGAATCATGAATCATGAATCATGAATCATAAATTGAATCATGAATCATGAATCATGAATTGATTAATGAATCATGAATCGAATCATGAATCATAAATTATGAATCATGAATTGAATCATGAATCATACATTTTGAATCATGAATTGAATCATGAATCATGAAGTATGAATCATAAATTGAATCATAAATCATGAATCATGAATCGAATCATGAATTATAAATCATGATTCATGAATTGAATCATGAATCATGAATTGAATCATGAATCATGAATCATAAATCATAAATTGAATCATGAATCATGAATCATGAATTGAATCATGAATCATGAATCATGAATCATAAACTGAATCATGAATCATGAATCATGAGTCATGAATCATTAATTGAATCAGGAATCATGAATCATGAATCATAAATTCAATCTTGAATCATGATTTGAATCATGAATCATGAATTATGAATCATGAATTGAATCATGAATTGAATCATGAATCATGAATTATGAATTGAATCATGAATCATGAATCATAAATCATGAATCATAAAATGAATCATGAATCATGAATTGAATCTTGAATTGAATCATGAATCATGAATCTCGAATTGAATCATGAATCATGAATTGAATTAATGAATCATAAATCATGAATTGAATCAAGAATCATGAATCATGAATCATGAATTAAATCATGAATTGAATCATAAATCATGATTTGAATCATGAATCATGAATCATTAATTGAATCATGAATCATGAATCCAATCATGAATCATAAATCAAATCATAAATTGAATCATGAATCTAATCATGAATTGAATCATGAATCATAAATTGAATCATGTATCATGAATTGAATCATAAATTGAATCATGAATCATGAATTATGAATTGAATCATGAATCATGAATCATTAATTGAATCACGAATCATGAATCCTGAATTGAATCAGGGATCATGAATCCTGAATTGAATCATAGCTCATGAATTGTATCATGAATCATGGAATCATGAATCGAATCATGAATCGAATCATGAATCGAATCATGAATCGAATCATGACTTGAATCATGAATCATGAATTGAATCATGAATCATAAATCAAATCATGAATCATGAATTGAATCATAAATTGAATCATGAATCATGAATCATAAATTGAATCATGAATCATGAATCATGAATTGAATCAAGAATCATGAATCGAATCAAGAATCATGAGTCATGAATCGAGTCATGAATCATGAATCAAATCATGAATCATGAATTAAATCATGAATATAATCATGAATCATGAATCATGAATCATGAATTAAATCATGAATCATGAATTAAATCATGAATCATGAGTTGAATCATGAATCATGAATTGAATCATGAATCATGAATCCAAACATGAATCATGTATCGAATCATGAATCATGAATTTAATCATGAATCATGAAATGAATCATGAATCATGAATCATTAATTGAATCATGAATTGAATCATGAATCATGAATTGAATCATGAATTGAATCATGAATCATGAATCGAATCATGAATCATGAGTCATGAATCAAATCATGAATCATAAATCATGAATCGAATCATGAATCATGAATCATGAATTGAATCATGAATCTTGAATCATGAATTGAATTATGAATCATGAATCGAATCATGAATCATTAATCATGATATTAATCATGAATCATGAATCATGAATTAAATCATGAATCATGAATTGAATCATGAATCATGAATCAAATCATAAATCATGAATTAAATCATGAATAAAATAATGAATCATGAATCATGAATCATTAATCGAATCATGAATTGAATCATGAATCATGAATTGAATCATGAATTGAATCATGAATTGAATCATGAATCATGAATCGAATCATGAATCATGAATTGAATCATGAATCTTGAATCATGAATCGAATCATGAATCATGAATCATGATATAAATCATGAATCATGAATCATGAATTAAATCATGAATCATGAATTGAATCATGAATCATGAATTGAATCTTGAATCATGAATCAAATCATAAATCACAAATTGAATCACGAAACATGAATTGAATAATGAATCATGAAATGAATCATGAATCATGAAGAAAATCATGAATCAAATCATGAATCATGAATCATGAATCAAATCATGAATCATGAATTGTGAATTGAATCATGAATCAAATCATGAATCATGAATTGAATCATGAATCATGAATCATGAATAGAATCATGAATCATTAATCATAAATCAAATCATGAATCATGAATCGTGAATTGAATCATGAATAGAATCATGAATCATGAATCATGAATCAAATCATGAATCATGAAATGAATCATGAATCATGAATCATGAATAGAATCATGAATCATGAATCGAATCATGAA
Organism: Mixophyes fleayi; assembly: GCF_038048845.1. Taxonomy (NCBI): domain Eukaryota; kingdom Metazoa; phylum Chordata; class Amphibia; order Anura; family Limnodynastidae; genus Mixophyes; species Mixophyes fleayi. Next base: position 69,078 of record NW_027448667.1, read on the forward strand.
TCATGAATCATAAATTGAATCATGAATCATGATACGAATCATGAATCATGAATTGAATCATGAATTGAATCATGAATCATGAATCATGAAATGAATCATAAATTAAATCATGAATTGAATCATGAATCATGAATCATGAAATGAATCATGAAATGAATCGTGAATTTAATCATGAATCATTGAATCATGAATCATGAATCATGAATTGAATCATGAATCATGAATTATGAATCATGATTTGAATCATGAATCATGAATTATGAATCATGAATTGAATCATGAATTGAATCATGAATCATGAATTGAATCATGAATCATAAATCATGAATCATAAAATGAATCATGAATCATGAATTGAATCTTGAATTGAATCATGAATCATGAATTGAATCATGAATCATGAATTGAATTAATGAATCATAAATCATGAATTGAATCAAGAATCATGAATCATGAATTATGAATCATGAATTGAATCATGAATCATGAATCATGAATCATGAATTAACTCATGAATTGAATCATAAATCATGAATTGAATCATGATTTATGAATCATGAATTGAATCATGAATCATGAATCTTGAATCCAATTATGAATCATAAATCAAATCATGAATCATGAATCTAATCATGAATTGAATCATGAATCATAATTTGAATCATGAATCATGAATTGAATCATAAATTGAATCATGAATCATGAATTATGAATTGAATCATGAATCAAGAATCATGAATCGAATCATGAATCATGAATCATGAATTGAATCATGAATCTTGAATCATGAATCATGAATTGAATCATGAATCATGAATGATAAATTGAATCATAAATCATGAATCATGAATCATGAATTGAATCATGAATCATGCATTGAATCATGAATCATGCATTGAATCTTGAATCATGATATGAATCATGAATCATGAATCATGAATTAAATCATGAATCATGAATTGAATCATGAATCATGAATCAAATCATAAATCACAAATTGAATCACGAATCATGAATTGAATAATGAATCATGAAATGAATCATGAAGAAAATCATGAATCATGAATCAATTCATGAATCATGAATCAAATCATGAATCATGAATTGTTAATTGAATCATGAATCAAATCATGAATCATGAATCGTGAATTGAATCATGAATCATGAATCATGAATAGAATCATTAATCATGAATCATGAATCGTGAATTGAATCATGAATCATGAATCATGAATAGAATCATGAATCATGAATCATGAATCAAATCATGAATCATGAATCATGAATCATGAATAGAATCATGAATCATGAATCGAATCATGAATCATGAATCATAAATCGAATCATGAATCATGATACGAATCATGAATCATGAATTGAATCATGAATTGAATCATGAATTATGAATTGAATCATGAATTATGAATCAAATCATGAATCATGAATTAAATCATAATTAAAATCATGAATCATGAATCATGAATCGTGAATCATGAATCATGAATTGAATCATGAATCATGAGTTGAATCATAAATCATGAATTGAATCATGAATCATGAATCCTAACATGAATCATGAATCGTATCATGAATCATCAATTTAATCATGATTCATGAAATGAATCATGAATCATGAATCATTAATCGAATCATGAATTGAATCATGAATCATGAATTGAATCATGAATCATGAATCGAATCATGAATCATGAATCATGAATTGAATCATGAATCATGAATCGAATCATGAATCAAATCATGAATCATGAATCATGAATTGAATCATGAATCATGAATCATGAATCAAATCATGAATCATGAATTGTGAATTGAATCATGAATCAAATCATGAATCATGAATCGAATCATGAATCATAAATCGAATCATGAATCATGATACGAATCATGAATCATGATACGAATCATGAATTGAATCATGAATTGAATCATGAATCATGAAATGAATCATAAATTAAATCATGAATTGAATCATGAATCATGAATCATGAAATGAATCATGAAATAAATCGTGAATTTAATCATGAATCATTGAATCATGAATCATGAATCATGAATTGAATCATGAATCATGAATTGAATCATGAATTGAATCATGAATTGAATCATGAATCATGAATCGAATCATGAATCATGAATTGAATCATGAATCTTGAATCATGAATCGAATCATGAATCATGAATCATGAATCATGATATGAATCATGAATCATGAATCATGAATTGAATCATGAATCATGAATTGAATCATGAATCATGAATTGAATCATGAATCGAATCAAATCATAAATCACAAATTGAATCACGAATCATGAATTGAATAATGAATCATGAAATGAATCATGAATCATGAAGAAAATCATGAATCATGAATCAAATCATGAATCATGAATCATGAATCAAATCAAGAATCATGAATTGTGAATTGAATCATGAATCAAATCATAAATCATGAATTGAATCATGAATCATGAATCATGAATAGAATCATGAATCAAATCAAGAATCATGAATTGTGAATTGAATCATGAATCAAATCATAAATCATGAATTGAATCATGAATCATGAATCATGAATAGAATCATGAATCATTAATCATAAATGAAGTCATGAATCATGAATCGTGAATTGAATCATGAATAGAATCATGAATCATGAATCATGAATCAAATCATGAATCATGAAATGAATCATGAATCATGAATCATGAATAGAATCATGAATCATGAATCGAATCATGAATCATGAATCATAAATTGAATCATGAATCATGATACGAATCATGAATCATGAATTGAATCAGGAATTGAATCATGAATTGAATCATGAATCATGAATCATGAAATGAATCATAAATTAAATCATGAATTGAATCATGAATCATAATTCATGAAATGAATCATGAAATGAATCGTGAATTTAATCATGAATCATTGAATCATGAATCATGAATCATGAATTGAATCATGAATCATGAATTATGAATCATGATTTGAATAATGAATCATGAATTATGAATCATGAATTGAATCATGAAATGAATCATGAATCATGAATCATGAATTGAATCATGAATCATGAATCATAAATCATGAATCATAAAATGAATCATGAATCATGAATTGAATCTTGAATTGAATCATGAATCATGAATTGAATCATGAATCATGAATTGAATTAATGAATCATAAATCATGAATTGAATCAAGAATCATGACTCATGAATTATGAATCATGAATTGAATCATGAATCATAAATCATGAATCATGAATTAAATCATGAATTGAATCATAAATCATGAATTGAATCATGATTTATGAATCATGAATCGAATCATGAATCATGAATCATGAATTGAATCATGAATCTTGAATCATGAATCATGAATTGAATCATGAATCATGAATGATAAATTGAATCATAAATCATGAATCATGAATCATGAATCATGAATTGAATCATGAATCATGCATTGAATCATGAATCATGCATTGAATCTTGAATCAAGATATGAATCATGAATCATGAATCATGAATTAAATCATGAATCATGAATTGAATCATGAATCATGAATCAAATCATAAATCACAAATTGAATCACGAATCATGAATTGAATAATGAATCATGAAATGAATCATGAATCATGAAGAAAATCATGAATCATGAATCAATTCATGAATCATGAATCAAATCATGAATCATGAATTGTGAATTGAATCATGAATCAAATCATGAATCATGAATCGTGAATTGAATCATGAATCATGAATCATGAATAGAATCATTAATCATGAATCATGAATCGTGAATTGAATCATGAATCATGAATCATGAATAGAATCATGAATCATGAATCATGAATCAAATCATGAATCATGAATCATGAATCATGAATAGAATCATGAATCATGAATCGAATCATGAATCATGAATCATAAATCGAATCATGAATCATGATACGTATCATGAATCATGAATTAAATCATGAATTGAATCATGAATTGAATCATGAATTATGAATTGAATCATGAATTATGAATCAAATCATGAATCATGAATTAAATCATGAATTGAATCATGAATTGAATCATGAATCATGAATCATGAATTGAATCATGAATCATGAATCATAAATCATGAATCATAAAATGAATCATGAGTCATGAATTGAATCTTGAATTGAATCATGAATCATGAATTGAATCATGAATCATGAATTGAATTAATGAATCATAAATCATGAATTGAATCATGAATCATGAATCCTAACATGAATCATGAATCGTATCATGAATCATTAATTTAATCATGATTCATAAAATGAATCATGAATCATGAATCATTAATCGAATCATGAATTGAATCATGAATCATGAATTGAATCATGAATCATGAATCGAATCATGAATCTTGAATCATGAATCGAATCATGAATCAAATCATGAATCATGAATCATGAATTGAATCATGAATCATGAATCATGAATAGAATCATGAATCATTAATCATGAAGAAAATCATGAATCATGAATCAAATCATGAATCATGAATCAAATCATGAATCATGAATTGTGAATTGAATCATGAATCAAATCATGAATCATGAATCATGAATAGAATCATGAATCATTAATCATGAATCAAATCATGAATCATGAATCGAATCATGAATCATGAATCATAAATCGAATCATGAATCATGATACGAATCATGAATCATGAATTGAATCATGAATTGAATCATAAATTGAATCATGAATCATGAAATGAATCATAAATTAAATCATGATTGAATCATGAATCATGAATCATGAAATTAATCATGAAATAAATCGTGAATTTAATCATGAATCATTGAATCATGAATCATGAATCATGAATTGAATCATGAATCATGAATTGAATAATGAATTGAATCATGAATTGAATCATGAATCATGAATCGAATCATGAATCATGAATTGAATCATGAATCTTGAATCATGAATCGAATCATGAAGCATGAAGCATGATATGAATCATGAATCATGAATCATGAATTGAATCATGAATCATGAATTGAATCATGAATCATGAATTGAATCATGAATCAAATCATAAATCACAAATTGAATCACGAATCATGAATTGAATAATGAATCATGAAATGAATCATGAATCATGAAGAAAATCATGAATCATGAATCAAATCATGAATCATGAATCATGAATCAAATCAAGAATCATGAATTGTGAATTGAATCATGAATCAAATCATAAATCATGAATTGAATCATGAATCATGAATCATGAATAGAATCATGAATCATTAATCATAAATGAAATCATGAATCATGAATCGTGAATTGAATCATGAATAGAATCATGAATCATGAATCATGAATCAAATCATGAATCATGAAATGAATCATGAATCATGAATCATGAATAGAATCATGAATCATGAATCGAATCATGAATCATGAATCATAAATTGAATCATGAATCATGATACGAATCATGAATCATGAATTGAATGATGAATTGAATCATGAATCATGAATCATGAAATGAATCATAAATTAAATCATGAATTGAATCATGAATCATGAATCATGAAATGAATCATGAAATGAATCGTGAATTTAATCATGAATCATTGAATCATGAATCATGAATCATGAATTGAATCATGAATCATGAATTATGAATCATGAATTATGAATCATGATTTGAATCATGAATCATGAATTATAAATCATGAATTGAATCATGAATTGAATCATGAATCATGAATCATGAATTGAATCATGAATCATGAATTGAATCTTGAATTGAATCATGAATCATGAATTGAATCATGAATCATGAATTGAATTAATGAATCATAAATCATGAATTGAATCAAGAATCATGAATCATGAATTATGAATCATCAATTGAATCATGAATCATAAATCATGAATCATGAATCATAAATCATGAATCATGAATTAAATCATGAATTGAATCATAAATCATGAATTGAATCATGATTTATGAATCATGAATTGAATCATGAATCGTGAATCTTGAATCCAATTATGAATCATAAATCAAATCATGAATCATGAATCTAATCATGAATTGAATCATGAATCATAAATTGAATCATGAATCATGAATTGAATCATAAATTGAATCATGAATCATGAATTATGAATTGAATCATGAATCAAGAATCATGAATCGAATCATGAATCATGAATCATGAATTGAATCATGAATCTTGAATCATGAATCATGAATTGAATCATGAATCATGAATGATAAATTGAATCATAAATCATGAATCATGAATCATGAATCATGAATTGAATCATGAATCATGCATTGAATCATGAATCATGCATTGAATCTTGAATCATGAAATGAATCATGAATCATGAATCATGAATTAAATCATGAATCATGAATCAAATCATAAATCACAAATTGAATCACGAATCATGAATTGAATAAAGAATCATGAAATGAATCATGAATCATGAAGAAAATCATGAATCATGAATCAATTCATGAATCATGAATCAAATCATGAATCATGAATTGTGAATTGAATCATGAATCAAATCATGAATCATGAATCGTGAATTGAATCATGAATCATGAATCATGAATAGAATCATTAATCATGAATCATGAATCGTGAATTGAATCATGAATCATGAATCATGAATAGAATCATGAATCATGAATCATGAATCAAATCATGAATCATGAATCATGAATCATGAATAGAATCATGAATCATGAATCGAATCATGAATCATGAATCATAAATCGAATCATGAATCATGATACGAATCATGAATCATGAATTGAATCATGAATTGAATCATGAATTATGAATTGAATCATGAATTATGAATTAAATCATGAATAAAATCATGAATCATGAATCGTGAATCATGAATCATGAATTGAATCATGAATCATGAGTTGAATCATGAATCCTGAAATGAATCATGAATCATGAATCATTAATCGAATCATGAATTGAATCATGAATCATGAATTGAATCATGAATCATAAATCGAATCATGAATCATGAATCATGAATTGAATCATGAATCTTGAATCATGAATCGAATCATGAATCAAATCATGAATCATGAGTTGAATCATTGATCATGAATCATGAATAGAATCATGAATCATTAATCATGAAGAAAATCATGAATCATGAATCAAATCATGAATCATATATCGAATCATGAATCACGAATCATAAATCGAATCATGAATCATGAATTGAATCATGAATCATGAATTGAATCATGAATTGAATCATGAATTGAATCATGAATCATGAAATTAATCATAAATTAAATCATGAATTGAATCATGAATCATGAATCATGAAATGAATCATGAAATGAATCGTGAATTTAATCATGAATCATTGAATCATGAATCATGAATCATGAATTGAATCATGAATCATGAATTATGAATCATGATTTGAATCATGAATCATGAATTATGAATCATGAATTGAATCATGAATCATGAATCATGAATTGAATCATGAATCATGAATCATAAATCATGAATCATAAAATGAATCATGAATCATGAATTGAATCTTGAATTGAATCATGAATCATGAATTGAATCATGAATCATGAATTGAATTAATGAATCATAAATCATGAATTGAATCAAGAATCATGAATCATGAATTATGAATCATGAATTGAATCATGAATCATAAATCATGAATCATGAATTAAATCATGAATTGAATCATAAATCATGAATTGAGTCATGAATTAAATCATGAATTGAATCATAAATCATGAATTGAGTCATGATTTATGAATCATGAATTGAATCATGAATCATGAATCTTGAATCCAATTATGAATCATAAATCAAATCATGAATTGAATCATGAATCTAATCATGAATTGAATCATGAATCAAATCATGAATTGAATCATGAATCATAAATTGAATCATGAATCATGAATTGAATCATAAATTGAATCATGAATCATGAATTATGAATTGAATCATGAATCATGAATCATGAATCGAATCATGAATCATGAATCATGAATCTTGAATCATGAATCATGAATAGAATCATGAATCATTAATCATGAATCAAATCATGAATCATGAATTGTGAATTGAATCATGAATAGAATCATGAATCATGAATCATGAATCAAATCATGAATCATGAATCAAATCATGAATCCTGAATCATGAATCATGAATAATGAATCGAATCATGAATCATGAATCATGAATTGAATCATGAATCATGAATCATAAATCATGAATCATAAAATGAATCATGAATCATGAATTGAATCTTGAATTGAATCATGAATCATGAATCATGAATTGAATCATGAATCATGAATTGAATTAATGAATCATAAATCATGAATTGAATCAAGAATCATGAATCATGAATTATGAATCATGAATTGAATCATGAATCATAAATCATGAATCATGAATCATGAATTAAATCATGAATTGAATCATAAATCATGAATTGAATTATGATTTATGAATCATGAATTGAATCATGAATCGTAAATCTTGAATCCAATTATGAATCATAAATCAAATTATGAATCATGAATCTAATCATGAATTGAATCATGAATCATAAATTGAATCATGAATCATAAATTGAATCATGAATCATGAATTGAATCATAAATTGAATCATGAATCATGAATTATGAATTGAATCATAAATCAAGAATCATGAATCGAATCATGAATCATGAATCATGAATTGAATCATGAATCTTGAATCATGAATCATGAATTGAATCATGAATCATGAATGATAAATTGAATCATAAATCATGAATCATGAATCATGAATCATGAATTGAATCATGAATCATGAATCATGCATTGAATCTTGAATCATGATATGAATCATGAATCATGAATTAAATCATGAATCATGAATTGAATCATGAATCATGAATCAAATCATAAATCACAAATTGAATCACGAATCATGAATTGAATAATGAATCATGAAATGAATCATGAATCATGAAGAAAATCATGAATCATGAATCAATTCATGAATCATGAATCAAATCATGAATCATGAATTGTGAATTGAATCATGAATCAAATCATGAATCATGAATCGTGAATTGAATCATGAATCATGAATCATGAATAGAATCATTAATCATGAATCATGAATCATGAATCAAATCATGAATCATGAATCATGAATCATGAATAGAATCATGAATCATGAATCGAATCATGAATCATGAATCATAAATCGAATCATGAATCATGATACGAATCATGAATCATGAATTGAATCATGAATTGAATCATGAATTGAATCATGAATTATGAATTGAATCATGAATTATGAATTAAATCATGAATAAAATCATGAATCATGAATTGTGAATCATGAATCATGAATTGAATCATGAATCATGAGTTGAATCATGAATCATGAATTGAATCATGAATCATGAATCCAAACATGAATCATGAATCGTGAATCTTGAATCCAATTATGAATCATAAATCAAATCATGAATCATGAATCTAATCATGAATTGAATCATGAATCATAAATTGAATCATGAATCATGAATTGAATCATAAATTGAATCATGAATCATGAATTATGAATTGAATCATGAATCAAGAATCATGAATCGAATCATGAATCATGAATCATGAATTGAATCATGAATCTTGAATCATGAATCATGAATTGAATCATGAATCATGAATGATAAATTGAATCATAAATCATGAATCATGAATCATGAATCATGAATTGAATCATGAATCATGCATTGAATCATGAATCATGCATTGAATCTTGAATTATGATATGAATCATGAATCATGAATCATGAATTAAATCATGAATCATGAATTGAATCATGAATCATGAATCAAATCATAAATCACAAATTGAATCACGAATCATGAATTGAATAATGAATCATGAAATGAATCATGAATCGTGAAGAAAATCATGAATCATGAATCAATTCATGAATCATGAATCAAATCATGAATCATGAATTGTGAATTGAATCATGAATCAAATCATGAATCATGAATCGTAAATTGAATCATGAATCATGAATCATGAATAGAATCATTAATCATGAATCATGAATCGTGAATTGAATCATGAATCATGAATCATGAATAGAATCATGAATCATGAATCATGAATCAAATCATGAATCATGAATCATGAATCTTGAATAGAATCATGAATCATGAATCGAATCATGAATCATGAATCATAAATCGAATCATGAATCATGATACGAATCATGAATCATGAATTAAATCATGAATTGAATCATGAATTGAATCATGAATTATGAATTGAATCATGTATTATGAATTAAATCATGAATAAAATCATGAATCATGAATCGTGAATCATGAATCATGAATTGAATCATGAATCATGAGTTGAATCATGAATCATGAATTGAATCATGAATCATGAATCGAATCATGAATCATGAATCATGAATTGAATCATGAATCTTGAATCATGAATCGAATCATGAATCAAATCATGAATCATGAATTGAATCATGAATCATGAATCATGAATAGAATCATGAATAATTAATCATGAAGAAAATCATGAATCATGAATCAAATCATGAATCATGAATCAAATCATGAATCATGAATTGTGAATTGAATCATGAATCAAATCATGAATCATGAATCATGAATAGAATCATGAATCACGAATCATAAATCGAATCATGAATCATGAATTGAATCATGAATCATGAATTGAATCATGAATTGAATCATGAATTGAATCATGAATCATGAAATTAATCATAAATTAAATCATGAATTGAATCATGAATCATGAATCATGAAATGAATCATGAATCATGAATCATTAATCGAATCATGAATCAATCATGAATCATTGAATCGAATCATGAATCACGAATCATAAATCGAATCATGAATCATGAATTGGATTCATGAATCATGAATTGAATCATGAATCATGAATCATGAAATGAATCATGAATCATGAATCATTAATCGAATCATGAATTGAATCATGAATCATGAATTGAATCATGAATCATGAATCGAATCATGAATCATGAATCATGAATTGAATCATGAATCTTGAATCATGAATCGAATCATGAATCAATTCATGAATCATGAATCAAATCATGAATCATGAATTGTGAATTGAATCATGAATCAAATCATGAATCATGAATCGTGAATTGAATCATGAATCATGAATCATGAATAGAATCATTAATCATGAATCATGAATCGTGAATTGAATCATGAATCATGAATCATGAATAGAATCATGAATCATGAATCATGAATCAAATCATGAATCATGAATCATGAATCATGAATAGAATCATGAATCATGAATCGAATCATGAATCATGAATCATAAATCGAATCATGAATCATGATACGAATCATGAATCATGAATTGAATCATGAATTGAATCATGAATTATGAATTGAATCATGATTATGAATCAAATCATGAATCATGAATTAAATCATAATTAAAATCATGAATCATGAATCATGAATCGTGAATCATGAATCATGAATTGAATCATTAATCATGAGTTGAATCATGAATCATGAATTGAATCATGAATCATGAGTTGAATCATGAATCATGAATTGAATCATGAATCATGAATCCTAACATGAATCATGAATCGTATCATGAATCATCAATTTAATCATGATTCATGAAATGAATCATGAATCATGAATCATTAATCGAATCATGAATTGAATCATGAATCATGAATTGAATCATGAATCATGAATCGAATCATGAATCATGAATCATGAATTGAATCATGAATCTTGAATCATGAATCGAATCATGAATCAAATTCATGAATCATGAATCATGAATTGAATCATGAATCATGATCATGATCAAATCATGAATCATGAATTGTGAATTGAATCATGAATCAAATCATGAATCATGAATCGAATCATGAATCATAAATCGAATCATGAATCATGATACGAATCATGAATCATGATACGAATCATGAATTGAATCATTAATTGAATCATGAATCATGAAATGAATCATAAATTAAATCATGAATTGAATCATGAATCATGAATCATGAAATGATTCATGAAATAAATCGTGAATTTAATCATGAATCATTGAATCATGAATCATGAATCATGAATTGAATCATGAATCATGAATTGAATCATGAATTGAATCATGAATTGAATCATGAATCATGAATCGAATCATGAATCATGAATTGAATCATGAATCTTGAATCATGAATCGAATCATGAATCATGAATCATGATATGAATCATGAATCATGAATCATGAATTGAATCATGAATCATGAATTGAATCATGAATCATGAATTGAATCATGAATTATGAATCAAATCATAAATCACAAATTGAATCACGAATCATGAATTGAATAATGAATCATGAAATGAATCATGAATCATGAAGAAAATCATGAATCATGAATCAAATCATGAATCATGAATCATGAATCAAATCAAGAATCATGAATTGTGAATTGAATCATGAATCAAATCATAAATCATGAATTGAATCATGAATCATGAATCATGAATAGAATCATGAATCAAATCAAGAATCATGAATTGTGAATTGAATCATGAATCAAATCATAAATCATGAATTGAATCATGAATCATGAATCATGAATAGAATCATGAATCATTAATCATAAATGAAGTCATGAATCATGAATCGTGAATTGAATCATGAATAGAATCATGAATCATGATTCATGAATCAAATCATGAATCATGAAATGAATCATGAATCATGAATCATGAATAGAATCATGAATCATGAATCGAATCATGAATCATGAATCATAAATTGAATCATGAATCATGATACGAATCATGAATCATGAATTGAATCAGGAATTGAATCATGAATTGAATCATGAATCATGAATCATGAAATGAATCATAAATTAAATCATGAATTGAATCATGAATCATGAAATGAATCATGAAATGAATCGTGAATTTAATCATGAATCATTGAATCATGAATCATGAATCATGAATTGAATCATGAATCATGAATTATGAATCATGATTTGAATAATGAATCATGAATTATGAATCATGAATTGAATCATGAATTGAATCATGAATCATGAATCATGAATTGAATCATGAATCATGAATCATAAATCATGAATCATAAAATGAATCATGAATCATGAATTGAATCTTGAATTGAATCATGAATCATGATTTGAATCATGAATCATGAATTGAATTAATGAATCATAAATCATGAATTGAATCAAGAATCATGAATCATGAATTATGAATCATGAATTGAATCATGAATCATAAATCATGAATCATGAATTAAATCATGAATTGAATCATAAATCATGAATTGAATCATGATTTATGAATCATGAATCGAATCATGAATCATGAATCATGAATTGAATCATGAATCTTGAATCATGAATCATGCATTGAATCATGAATCATGCATTGAATCTTGAATCAAGATATGAATCATGAATCATGAATCATGAATTAAATCATGAATCATGAATTGAATCATGAATCATGAATCAAATCATAAATCACAAATTGAATCACGAATCATGAATTGAATAATGAATCATGAAATGAATCATGAATCATGAAGAGAATCATGAATCAATTCATGAATCATGAATCAAATCATGAATCATGAATTGTGAATTGAATCATGAATCAAATCATGAATCATGAATCGTGAATTGAATCATGAATCATGAATCATGAATAGAATCATTAATCATGAATCATGAATCGTGAATTGAATCATGAATCATGAATCATGAATAGAATCATGAATCATGAATCATGAATCAAATCATGAATCATGAATCATGAATCATGAATAGAATCATGAATCATGAATCGAATCATGAATCATGAATCATAAATCGAATCATGAATCATGATACGTATCATGAATCATGAATTAAATCATGAATTGAATCATGAATTGAATCATGAATTATGAATTGAATCATGAATTATGAATCAAATCATGAATCATGAATTAAATCATGAATAAAATCATGAATCATGAATCATGAATTATGAATCATGAATTGAATCATGAATTGAATCATGAATCATGAATCATGAATTGAATCATGAATCATGAATCATAAATCATGAATCATAAAATGAATCATGAGTCATGAATTGAATCTTGAATTGAATCATGAATCATGAATTGAATCATGAATAATGAATTGAATTAATGAATCATAAATCATAAATTGAATCATGAATCATGAATCCTAACATGAATCATGAATCGTATCATGAATCATTAATTTAATCATGATTCATGAAATGAATCATGAATCATGAATCATTAATCGAATCATGAATTGAATCATGAATCATGAATTGAATCATGAATCATGAATCGAATCATGAATCTTGAATCATGAATCGAATCATGAATCAAATCATGAATCATGAATCATGAATAGAATCATGAATCATTAATCATGAAGAAAATCATGAATCATGAATCAAATCATGAATCATGAATCAAATCATGAATCATGAATTGTGAATTGAATCATGAATCAAATCATGAATCATGAATCATGAATAGAATCATGAATCATTAATCATGAATCAAATCATGAATCATGAATCGAATCATGAATCATGAATCATAAATCGAATCATGAATCATGATACGAATCATGAATCATGAATTGAATCATGAATTGAATCATAAATTGAATCATGAATCATGAAATGAATCATAAATTAAATCATGAATTGAATCATGAATCATGAATCATGAAATTAATCATGAAATAAATCGTGAATTTAATCATGAATCATTGAATCATGAATCATGAATCATGAATTGAATCATGAATCATGAATTGAATAATGAATTGAATCATGAATTGAATCATGAATCATGAATCGAATCATGAATCATGAATTGAATCATGAATCTTGAATCATGAATCGAATCATGAATCATGAAGCATGATATGAATCATGAATCATGAATCATGAATTGAATCATGAATCATGAATTGAATCATGAATCATGAATTGAATCATGAATCAAATCATAAATCACAAATTGAATCACGAATCATGAATTGAATAATGAATCATGAATCATGAAGAAAATCATGAATCATGAATCAAATCATGAATCATGAATCATGAATCAAATCAAGAATCATGAATTGTGAATTGAATCATGAATCAAATCATAAATCATGAATTGAATCATGAATCATGAATCATGAATAGAATCATGAATCATTAATCATAAATGAAATCATGAATCATGAATCGTGAATTGAATCATGAATAGAATCATGAATCATGAATCATGAATCAAATCATGAATCATGAAATGAATCATGAATCATGAATCATGAATAGAATCATGAATCATGAATCGAATCATGAATCATGAATCATAAATTGAATCATGAATCATGATACGAATCATGAATCATGAATTGAATGATGAATTGAATCATGAATCATGAATCATGAAATGAATCATAAATTAAATCATGAATTGAATCATGAATCATGAATCATGAAATGAATCATGAAATGAATCGTGAATTTAATCATGAATCATTGAATCATGAATCATGAATCATGAATTGAATCATGAATCATGAATTATGAATCATGAATTATGAATCATGATTTGAATCATGAATCATGAATTATAAATCATGAATTGAATCATGAATTGAATCATGAATCATGAATTGAATCATGAATCATGAATTGAATCTTGAATTGAATCATGAATCATGAATTGAATCATGAATCATGAATTGAATTAATGAATCATAAATCATGAATTGAATCAAGAATCATGAATCATGAATTATGAATCATCAATTGAATCATGAATCATAAATCATGAATCATGAATCATAAATCATGAATCATGAATTAAATCATGTATTGAATCATAAATCATGAATTGAATCATGATTTATGAATCATGAATTGAATCATGAATCGTGAATCTTGAATCGAATTATGAATCATAAATCAAATCATGAATCATGAATCTAATCATGAATTGAATCATGAATCATAAATTGAATCATGAATCATGAATTGAATCATAAATTGAATCATGAATCATGAATTATGAATTGAATCATGAATCAAGAATCATGAATCGAATCATGAATCATGAATCATGAATTGAATCATGAATCTTGAATCATGAATCATGAATTGAATCATGAATCATGAATGATAAATTGAATCATAAATCATGAATCATGAATCATGAATTGAATCATGAATCATGCATTGAATCATGAATCATGCATTGAATCTTGAATCATGAAATGAATCATGAATCATGAATCATGAATTAAATCATGAATCATGAATTGAATCATGAATCATGAATCAAATCATAAATCACAAATTGAATCACGAATCATGAATTGAATAATGAATCATGAAATGAATCATGAATCATGAAGAAAATCATGAATCATGAATCAATTCATGAATCATGAATCAAATCATGAATCATGAATTGTGAATTGAATCATGAATCAAATCATGAATCATGAATCGTGAATTGAATCATGAATCATGAATAGAATCATTAATCATGAATCATGAATCGTGAATTGAATCATGAATCATGAATCATGAATAGAATCATGAATCATGAATCATGAATCAAATCATGAATCATGAATCAAATCATGAATCATGAATTGTGAATTGAATCATGAATCAAATCATGAATCATGAATCATGAATAGAATCATGAATCATTAATCATGAATCAAATCATGAATCATATATCGAATCATGAATCACGAATCATAAATCGAATCATGAATCATGAATTGAATCATGAATCATGAATTGAATCATGAATTGAATCATGAATTGAATCATGAATCATGAAATTAATCATAAATTAAATCATGAATTGAATCATGAATCATGAATCATGAAATGAATCATGAAATGAATCGTGAATTTAATCATGAATCATTGAATCATGAATCATGAATCATGAATTGAATCATGAATCATAAATTATGAATCATGATTTGAATCATGAATCATGAATTATGAATCATGAATTGAATCATGAATTGAATCATGAATCATGAATTGAATCATGAATCATGAATCATAAATCATGAATCATAAAATGAATCATGAATCATGAATTGAATCTTGAATTGAATCATGAATCATGAATTGAATCATGAATCATGAATTGAATTAATGAATCATAAATCATGAATTGAATCAAGAATCATGAATCATGAATTATGAATCATGAATTGAATCATGAATCATAAATCATGAATCATGAATTAAATCATGAATTGAATCATAAATCATGAATTGAGTCATGATTTATGAATCATGAATTGAATCATGAATCATGAATCTTGAATCCAATTATGAATCATAAATCAAATCATGAATTGAATCATGAATCTAATCATGAATTGAATCATGAATCATAAATTGAATCATGAATCATGAATTGAATCATAAATTGAATCATGAATCATGAATTATGAATTGAATCATGAATCATGAATCATTAATCGAATCATGAATCATGAATCATGAATCTTGAATCATGAATCATGAATAGAATCATGAATCATTAATCATGAATCAAATCATGAATCATGAATTGTGAATTGAATCATGAATAGAATCATGAATCATGAATCATGAATCAAATCATGAATCATGAATCAAATCATGAATCATGAATCATGAATCATGAATAATGAATCGAATCATGAATCATGAATTGAATCAAGAATCATGAATCATAAATCATGAATCATAAAATGAATCATGAATCATGAATTGAATCTTGAATTGAATCATGAATCATGAATCATGAATTGAATCATGAATCATGAATTGAATTAATGAATTCATAAATCATGAATTGAATCATGAATCATGAATTGAATTAATGAATCATAAATCATAAATTGAATCAAGAATCATGAATCATGAATTATGAATCATGAATTGAATCATGAATCATAAATCATGAATCATGAATCATGAATTAAATCATGAATTGAATCATAAATCATGAATTGAATTATGATTTATGAATCATGAATTGAATCATGAATCGTGAATCTTGAATCCAATTATGAATCATAAATCAAATTATGAATCATGAATCTAATCATGAATTGAATCATGAATCATAAATTGAATCATGAATCATAAATTGAATCATGAATCATGAATTGAATCATAAATTGAATCATGAATCATGAATTATGAATTGAATCATGAATCAAGAATCATGAATCGAATCATGAATCATGAATCATGAATTGAATCATGAATCTTGAATCATGAATCATGAATTGAATCATGAATCATGAATGATAAATTGAATCATAAATCATGAATCATGAATCATGAATCATGAATTGAATCATGAATCATGAATCATGCATTGAATCTTGAATCATGATATGAATCATGAATCATGAATCATGAATTAAATCATGAATCATGAATTGAATCATGAATCATGAATCAAATCATAAATCACAAATTGAATCACGAATCATGAATTGAATAATGAATCATGAAATGAATCATGAATTATGAAGAAAATCATGAATCATGAATCAATTCATGAATCATGAATCAAATCATGAATCATGAATTGTGAATTGAATCATGAATCAAATCATGAATCATGAATCGTTAATTGAATCATGAATCATGAATCATGAATAGAATCATTAATCATGAATCATGAATCATGAATCAAATCATGAATCATGAATCATGAATCATGAATAGAATCATGAATCATGAATCGAATCATGAATCATGAATCATAAATCGAATCATGAATCATGATACGAATCATGAATCATGAATTGAATCATGAATTGAATCATGAATTGAATCATGAATTATGAATTGAATCATGAATTATGAATTAAATCATGAATAAAATCATGAATCATGAATTGTGAATCATGAATCATGAATTGAATCATGAATCATGAGTTGAATCATGAATCATGAATTGAATCATGAATCATGAATCCAAACATGAATCATGAATCTTGAATCCAATTATGAATCATAAATCAAATCATGAATCATGAATCTAATCATGAATTGAATCATGAATCATAAATTGAATCAGGAATCATGAATTGAATCATAAATTGAATCATGAATCATGAATTATGAATTGAATCATGAATCAAGAATCATGAATCGAATCATGAATCATGAATCATGAATTGAATCATGAATCTTGAATCATGAATCATGAATTGAATCATGAATCATGAATGATAAATTGAATCATAAATCATGAATCATGAATCATGAATCATGAATTGAATCATGAATCATGCATTGAATCATGAATCATGCATTGAATCTTGAATCATGATATGAATCATGAATCATGAATCATGAATTAAATCATGAATCATGAATTGAATCATGAATCATGAATCAAATCATAAATCACAAATTGAATCACGAATCATGAATTGAATAATGAATCATGAAATGAATCATGAATCATGAAGAAAATCATGAATCATGAATCAATTCATGAATCATGAATCAAATCATGAATCATGAATTGTGAATTGAATCATGAATCAAATCATGAATCATGAATCGTAAATTGAATCATGAATCATGAATCATGAATAGAATCATTAATCATGAATCATGAATCGTGAATTGAATCATGAATCATGAATCATGAATAGAATCATGAATCATGAATCATGAATCAAATCATGAATCATGAATCATGAATCATGAATAGAATCATGAATCTTGAATCGAATCATGAATCATGAATCATAAATCGAATCATGAATCATGATACGAATCATGAATCATGAATTGAATCATGAATTGAATCATGAATTGAATCATGAATTATGAATTGAATCATGAATTATGAATTAAATCATGAATAAAATCATGAATCATGAATCGTGAATCATGAATCATGAATTGAATCATGAATCATGAGTTGAATCATGAATCATGAATTGAATCATGAATCATGAATCCAAACATGAATCATGAATCGTATCATGAATCATCAATTTAATCATGATTCATGAAATGAATCATGAATCATGAATCATTAATCGAATCATGAATTGAATCATGAATCATGAATTGAATCATAAATCATGAATCGAATCATGAATCATGAATCATGAATTGAATCATGAATCTTGAATCATGAATCGAATCATGAATCAAATCATGAATCATGAATTGAATCATGAATCATGAATCATGAATAGAATCATGAATAATTAATCATGAAGAAAATCATGAATCATGAATCAAATCATGAATCATGAATCAAATCATGAATCATGAATTGTGAATTGAATCATGAATCAAATCATGAATCATGAATAGAATCATGAATCATTAATCATGAATCAAATCATGAATCATGAATCGAATCATGAATCACGAATCATAAATCAAATCATGAATCATGAATCGTAAATTGAATCATGAATCATGAATCATGAATAGAATCATTAATCATGAATCATGAATCGTGAATTGAATCATGAATCATGAATCATGAATAGAATCATGAATCATGAATCATGAATCAAATCATGAATCATGAATCATGAATCATGAATAGAATCATGAATCATGAATCGAATCATGAATCATGAATCATAAATCGAATCATGAATCATGATACGAATCATGAATCATGAATTGAATCATGAATTGAATCATGAATTGAATCATGAATTATGAATTGAATCATGAATTATGAATTAAATCATGAATAAAATCATGAATCATGAATCGTGAATCATGAATCATGAATTGAATCATGAATCATGAGTTGAATCATGAATCATGAATTGAATCATGAATCATGAATCCAAACATGAATCATGAATCGTATCATGAATCATCAATTTAATCATGATTCATGAAATGAATCATGAATCATGAATCATTAATCGAATCATGAATTGAATCATGAATCATGAATTGAATCATGAATCATGAATCGAATCATGAATCATGAATTGAATCATGAATCTTGAATCATGAATCGAATCATGAATCAAATCATGAATCATGAATTGAATCATGAATCATGAATCATGAATAGAATCATGAATAATTAATCATGAAGAAAATCATGAATCATGAATCAAATCATGAATCATGAATCAAATCATGAATCATGAATTGTGAATTGAATCATGAATCAAATCATGAATCATGAATCATGAATAGAATCATGAATCATTAATCATGAATCAAATCATGAATCATGAATCGAATCATGAATCACGAATCATAAATCGAATCATGAATCATGAATTGAATCATGAATCATGAATTGAATCATGAATTGAATCATGAATTGAATCATGAATCATGAAATTAATCATAAATTAAATCATGAATTGAATCATGAATCATGAATCATGAAATGAATCATGAAATGAATCGTGAATTTAATCATGAATCATTGAATCATGAATCATGAATCATGAATTGAATCATGAATCATGAATTATGAATCATGATTTGAATCATGAATCATGAATTATGAATCATGAATTGAATCATGAATTGAATCATGAATCATGAATCATGAATTGAATCATGAATCATGAATCATAAAATGAATCATGAATCATGAATTGAATCTTGAATTGAATCATGAATCATGAATTGAATCATGAATCATGAATTGAATTAATGAATCATAAATCATGAATTGAATGAAGAATCATGAATCATGAATTATGAATCATGAATTGAATCATGAATCATAAATCATGAATCATGAATTAAATCATGAATTGAATCATAAATCATGAATTGAATCATGATTTATGAATCATGAATTGAATCATGAATCATGAATCTTGAATACAATTATGAATCATAAATCAAATCATGAATTGAATCATGAATCTAATCATGAATTGAATCATGAATCATAAATTGAATCATGAATCATGAATTGAATCATAAATTGAATCATGAATCATGAATTATGAATTGAATCATGAATCATGAATCATGAATCGAATCATGAATCATGAATCATGAATCTTGAATCATGAATCATGAATAGAATCATGAATCATTAATCATGAATCAAATCATGAATCATGAATTGTGAATTGAATCATGAATAGAATCATGAATCATGAATCATGAATCAAATCATGAATCATGAATCAAATCATGAATCATGAATCATGAATCAAATCATGAATCATGAATCATGAATCATAAATCGAATCATGAATCATGATACGAATCATGAATCATGAATTGAATCATGAATTGAATCATGAATTGAATCATGAATTATGAATTGAATCATGAATTATGAATTAAATCATGAATAAAATCATGAATCATGAATCGTGAATCATGAATCATGAATTGAATCATGAATCATGAGTTGAATCATGAATCATGAATTGAATCATGAATCATGAATCCAAACATGAATCATGAATCGTATCATGAATCATCAATTTAATCATGATTCATGAAATGAATCATGAATCATGAATCATTAATCGAATCATGAATTGAATCATGAATCATGAATTGAATCATGAATCATGAATCGAATCATGAATCATGAATTGAATCATGAATCTTGAATCATGAATCGAATCATGAATCAAATCATGAATCATGAATTGAATCATGAATCATGAATCATGAATAGAATCATGAATAATTAATCATGAAGAAAATCATGAATCATGAATCAAATCATGAATCATGAATCAAATCATGAATCATGAATTGTGAATTGAATCATGAATCAAATCATGAATCATGAATCATGAATAGAATCATGAATCATTAATCATGAATCAAATCATGAATCATGAATCGAATCATGAATCACGAATCATAAATCGAATCATGAATCATGAATTGAATCATGAATCATGAATTGAATCATGAATTGAATCATGAATTGAATCATGAATCATGAAATTAATCATAAATTAAATCATGAATTGAATCATGAATCATGAAATGAATCATGAAATGAATCGTGAATTTAATCATGAATCATTGAATCATGAATCATGAATCATGAATTGAATCATGAATCATGAATTATGAATCATGATTTGAATCATGAATCATGAATTATGAATCATGAATTGAATCATGAATTGAATCATGAATCATGAATCATGAATTGAATCATGAATCATGAATCATAAAATGAATCATGAATCATGAATTGAATCTTGAATTGAATCATGAATCATGAATTGAATCATGAATCATGAATTGAATTAATGAATCATAAATCATGAATTGAATCAAGAATCATGAATCATGAATTATGAATCATGAATTGAATCATGAATCATAAATCATGAATCATGAATTAAATCATGAATTGAATCATAAATCATGAATTGAATCATGATTTATGAATCATGAATTGAATCATGAATCATGAATCTTGAATACAATTATGAATCATAAATCAAATCATGAATTGAATCATGAATCTAATCATGAATTGAATCATGAATCATAAATTGAATCATGAATCATGAATTGAATCATAAATTGAATCATGAATCATGAATTATGAATTGAATCATGAATCATGAATCATGAATCGAATCATGAATCATGAATCATGAATCTTGAATCATGAATCATGAATAGAATCATGAATCATTAATCATGAATCAAATCATGAATCATGAATTGTGAATTGAATCATGAATAGAATCATGAATCATGAATCATGAATCAAATCATGAATCATGAATCAAATCATGAATCATGAATCATGAATCAAATCATGAATCATGAATCATGAATCATGAATAATGAATCGAATCATGAATCATGAATCATGAATCATGAATTGAATCATGAATCATGAATCATAAATCATGAATCATAAAATGAATCATGAATCATGAATTGAATCTTGAATTGAATCATGAATCATGAATCATGAATTGAATCATGAATCATGAATTGAATTAATGAATCATAAATCATGAATTGAATCAAGAATCATGAATCATGAATTATGAATCATGAATTGAATCATGAATCATAAATCATGAATCATGAATCATAAATCATGATTCATGAATTAAATCATGAATTGAATCATAAATCATGAATTGAATTATGATTTATGAATCATGAATTGAATCATGAATCGTGAATCTTGAATCCAATTATGAATCATAAATCAAATCATGAATCATGAATCTAATCATGAATTGAATCATGAATCATAAATTGAATCATGAATCATGAAGTGAATCATAAATTGAATCATGAATCATGAATTATGAATTGAATCATGAATCAAGAATCATGAATCGAATCATGAATCATGAATCATGAATTGAATCATGAATCTTGAATCATGAATCATGAATTGAATCATGAATCATGAATGATAAATTGAATCATAAATCATGAATCATGAATCATGAATCATGAATTGAATCATGAATCATGAATCATGCATTGAATCTTGAATCATGATATGAATCATGAATCATGAATCATGAATTGAATCATGAATCATGAATTGAATCATGAATCATGATATGAATCATGAATCATGAATCATGAATGAAATCATGAATCATGAATTGAATCATGAATCATGAAATGAATCATGAATCATGAAGAAAATCATGAATCATGATTCAAATCATGAATCATGAATCAAATCATGAATCATGAATCATGAATCAAATCATGAATCATGAATTTTAAATTTAATCATGAATCAAATCATGAATTATGAATCTAATCATGAATCATGAATCATGAATAGAATCATGAATCATTAATCATGAATCAAATCATGAATCATGAATCGTTAATTGAATCATGAATCATGAATCCTGAATAGAATCGGGAATCATGAATCAAATCATGAATCATGAAATGAATCATGAATCATGAATAGAATCATGAATCATGAATCGAATCATGAATCATAAATCGAATCATGAATCATGATACGAATCATGAATCATGAATTAAATCATGAATTGAATCATGAATTGAATCATAAAACATGAATCATGAAATGAATCATAAATTAAATCATGAATTGAATCATGAATCATGAATAATGAAATGAATTATGAAATGAATCCTGAATTTAATCATGAATTATGAAATGAATCATGAAATGAATCATAAATCATGAAATGAATCATGAATCATGAATCATGAATCAAATCATGAATTGAATCATGAAATGAATCATGAATTAAATGATGAACTGAGTCATAAATCATGAATTGAATCATGAATCATGAAATGAATCATGATTTGAATCATGAATCATGAATTGAATCCTGAATCATGAATCAAATCATGAATCGAATCATGAATTATGAATTATGAATTGAATCATCAATCATGAATCATGAATCAAATCATGAATCATGATCCGAGTCATGAATCATGAATTAAATCATGAATTGAATCATGAATTGAATCATAAAACATGAATCATGAAATGAATCATAAATTAAATCATGAATCGAATCATGAATCATAAATCGAATCATGAATCATGATACGAATCATGAATCATGAATTAAATCATGAATTGAATCATGAATTGAATCATAAAACATGAATCATGAAATGAATCATAAATTAAATCATGAATTGAATCATGAATCATGAATCATGAAATGAATTATGAAATGAATCCTGAATTTAATCATGAATCATGAAATGAATCATGAACTGAATTATAAATCATGAAATGAATCATGAATCATGAATCATGAATCATGAATCATCAATCATGAATTGAATCATGAATTGAATCATGAAACATGAAATGAATCATGAATTGAATCATGAATCGAATCATCAATCATGAATTGAATTATGAATCATGAATAGAATCATGAATCATGAATCATGAATCGAATCATGAATCATGAATCATGAATCGAATCATTAATTATGAATCGAATCATGAATCATGAATTGAATCATGAATCATGAATCATGAAATGAATCATGAATTAAATCATGAATTGAATCATGAATCATGAATTGAATCATGATTCGATTCATGATTCATGAATCATGAGTTGAATAATGAATCATAAATTGAATCATGAATCATGAATAGAATCATGAATCATGAATCATGAATCATGAATCATGAATCAAATCATAAATCTTGAATTGAATCATGAATCACAAATTGAATCATGAAATGAATCATGAATAATAAAATGAATCTTAAATCATGAATCATGAATCATAAATCATGAATAGAATTTTGAAATGAATCATGAATCATGAATTAAATCATGAATCAAATCATGAATAATGAATTATGAATCAAATCATGAATCATGAATTGAATCATGAATCATTAAATGAATCATGAATCTTGAATCATGAATCGAATCATGAATCATGAATCATGAATTGAATCATGAATCATGAATCATGAATCGAATCATGAATCATGAATCATGAATTGAATCATGAATCATGAATCATGAATTGAATCATGAATCATGAATCAAATCATGAATCATGAATCATGAATCAAATCATGAATCACGAATTGAATCATGAATCATGAATTGAATAATGAATCATGAAATGAATCATGAATCATGAATCATGATATGAATCATGAATCATGAATTAAATCATGAATCATGAATTAAATCATGAATCATGAATTGAATCATGAATTGAATCATGAATCATGAATTGAATCCTGAATCATGAATTGAATCACGAATTGAATCATGAATCATGAATCATGAAATGAATCATCAATTAAATCATGAATTAAATCATGAATCATGAATCATGAAATGAATCATGAAATGAATCGTGAATTGAATCATGAATCATGAATTCAATCATGAATCATGAATCCAATCATGAATCATGAATCAGGAATTGAATCATGAATCATGAAATGTATCATGAATCATGAATTGAATCATGAACCATAAAATGAATCATGAATTGAATCATGAATTATGAATTGAATCATGAAATGAATCATGAATCAAATCATGAATCATAAATCATGAATCATGAATCATAAATCATGAATCATGAATCATAAATCATGAATTTAATTTTGAAATGAATCATGAATCATGAATTGAATCATGAATCAAATCATGGATAATGAATTATGAATCAAATCATGAATCATGAATTGAATCATGAATCATGAATCTAATCATGATTCATGAATCAAATAATGAATCATGAATCGAATCATAAATTGAATCATGAATCATGAATCATAAAATGAATCATGAATTGAATCATAAATTGAATTATGAATAATGAATAATGAATTGAATCTTGAATTATGAATCCAATCATGAATCGAATCATAAATTATGAATTAGGAATTCAATCATCAATCATGAATCATGAATCGAACCATGAATCATGAATCATGAATCGAACCATGAATCATGAATCATGAATCGAGTCATGAATCATGAATTGAATTATGAATCATAAATTGAATCATGAATTGAATCTTTAATCATTAATCGCATCATGAATCATGAATTGAATCTTGAATCATGAATCATGAATTGAATCATGAATTATGAATCGAATCATGAATCATGAATTGAATCATGAATTGAATCATGAATTGAATCATGAAACATGAAATAAATCATGAATTGAATCATGAATCATAAATCATGAAATAAATGATGAATTGTATCATGAATTAAATCATGAATCATGACAAATGAAAGGAATCATGAAGTGAATAACGAATCATGAATTGAATCATGAAATAAATCATGAATCATGAATTGAATCATAAATCATGAATCATGAATCAAATCATAAATCATGTATTGAATCATGAATCATGAATTGAATCATGAATCATGAGTCATGAATCGAATCATGAATCATGAATTGAATCATGAATCATGAATCAAATTCTGAATCATGAATTGAATCATGAATCATGAGTCATGAATTGAATCTTGAATCATGAATCGCATCATCAATCATGAATTGAATCATGAATCATGAATCATGAATTGAATCATGAATTAAGAATCGAATCATGAATCAAATCATGAATCATGAATTGAATCATGAATTGAATCATAAATCATGAAATAAATGATGAATTGAATAATAAATTAAATCATGAATCATGACAAATGAAATGAATCACGAATTGAATAACGAATCATGAATTGAATCATGAAATAAATCATGAATCATGAATTTAATCATAAATCATGAATCATGAATCATGAATCAAATCATGAATCATGTATTGAATCATGAATCATGAATTGAATCATGAATCATGAGTCATGAATCGAATCATGAATCATGAATTGAACCATGAATCATGAATCAAATCATGAATCATGAATTGAATCATGAATCATGAGTCATGAATCATAAATTGAATCATGAATTGAATCATGAATCCCGAATCATGAATTGAATCATGAATCATGAATCATGAATCAAATCATGAATCATGAATTAAATCATGAATCATGAATTGAATCTTGAATCATAAATCATGAAATAAATGATAAATTGAATCATGAATTAAATCATGAATCATGACTCATGAAATGAATCATGAAATGAAAAACGAATCAGGAATAGAATCATGAATTAAATCATGAATCATGAATTGAATCAAGATTCATTAATAATGAATCAAGAATCATGAAGTGAATCATGAAATTAATCATGAATCATGAATTGAATCATAAATCATGAATCATGAATCAAATCATGAATCATGAATCATGAATTGAATCATGAATCATGAGTCATGAATAGAATCATGAATCATGAATTGAATCATGAATCATGAATCAAATCATGAATCATGAATTGAATCATGAATCATGAATCATGAATCATGAATTGAATCATGAATCATGAGTCATGAATAGAATCATGAATCATGAATTGAATCATGAATCATGAATCAAATCATGAATTGAATCATGAATCATGAATCATGAATTGAATCATGAATCATGAGTTGAATCATGAATCCTGAATTGAATCATGAATCATAAATCATGAATCATGAATCATGAATTGTATCATGAATCATGAATCCAATTATGAATTATGAATCGAATCATGAATTGAATCATGAACCATGAAATGAATCATGAATTGAATCATGAATCATGAATTGAATCATGAATCATGAATTGAATCATGAATCATGAATTGAATCATGAAATGAATCATGAATAATGAAATGAATCATAAATCATGAATCATGAATCATAAATCATGAATTTAATTTTGAAATGAATCATGAATTGAATCATATATCAAATCATGAATCATGAATCATGAATCTAATCATGATTCATGAGTCATGAATCGAATCATGAATCATGAATCATGATTTGAATCATGAATCATGAATCATGAATTAAATCATGAATCATGAATTGAATCATGATTTGAATCATGAATTGAATCATGAATCATGAATCATGAATGGAATCATGAATCATAAATTGAATCATGAATCATGAATTGAATCATGAATCATGAATCAAATAATGAATCATGAATCGAATCATAAATTAAATCAGGAATCATGAATCATAAAATGAATCATGAATTGAATTATGAATAATGAATCATGAATTCAATCATGAATTTAATCATGAATTATGAATTAGGAATTGAATCATCAATCATGAATCATGAATCGAACCATGAATCATGAATCATGAATCGAACCATGAATCATGAATCATGAATCGAGTCATGAATCATGAATTAAATCATGAAATGAATCATGAATCGAGTCATGAATCATGAATTAAATCATGAAATGAATCTTGAAACATGAAATGAATCATGAATCATGAATTGAATCATTAATCATGAATTGAATCATGAATCATGAATCATGAATTGAATCTTGAATCATGAATCGCATCATGAATCATGAATTGAATCATGAATCATGAATTGAATCATGAATTATGAATCGAATCATGAATCAAATCATGAATCATGAATTGAATCATGAATTGAATCATGAAACATGAAATAAATCATGAATTGAATCATGAATCATAAATCATGAAATAAATGATAAATTGAATCATGAATTAAATCATGAATCATGACAAATGAAAAAAATCATGAAATGAATAACGAATCATGAATTGAATCATGAAATAAATCATGAATCATGAATTGAATCATAAATCATGAATCATGAATCATGAATCAAATCATGAATCATGTATTGAATCATGAATCATGAATTGAATCATGAATCATGAGTCATGAATCGAATCATGAATCATGAATTGAATCATGAATCATGAATCAAATCATGAATCATGAATTGAATCATGAATCATGAGTCATGAATCATGAATTGAATCATGAATAATGAGTTGAATCATGAATCATGAATTGAATCATAAATTGAATCATGAATCATGAATTGAATCATGAATCATGAATCAAATCATGATTTATGTATTGAATCATGAATCATGAATTGAATCATGAATCATGAGTCATGAATAGATTCATGAATCATGAATTGAATCATGAATCATGAATCAAATCATGAATCATGAATTGAATCATGAATCATGAAATGAATCATGAATCATGAATCATGAATCGAATCATAAATTGAATCATGAATCATGAATTGAATCATGAATTCAATCATGAATCATGAATCGAATCATGAATCATTAATCATGATTTGAATCATGAATCATGAATCATGATATGAATCATGAATCATGAATTAAATCATGAATCATGAATTGAATCATGAATCATGAATCAAATCATAAATCACGAATTGAATCATGAATCATGAATTGAATAATGAATCATGAAATGATTCATGAATCATGAAGCAAATCATGAATCATGAATCATGAATTGAATCATGAATCATGAATCATGAATAGAATCATAAATCATTAATCATGAATCAAATCATGAATCATGAATTGAATCATGAATCATGAATCATGAATAGAATCATGAATCATGAATCATGAATCAAATCATGAATCATGAATTGAATCATGAATCATGAATCATGAATAGAATCATGAATCATGAATCGAATCATGAATCATTAATCATAAATCGAATCATGAATCATGAATCGAATCATGAATCATGAATTGAATCATGAATTGAATCATGAATCATGAATCATGAAATGAATCATGAAATGAATCGTGAATTTAATCATGAATCATGAATTAAATCATGAATCATGAATCATGAATTGAATCATGAATTGAATCATGAATCATGAATTGAATCATGAATCATGAATTGAATCATGAATCATGAATTCAATCATGAATCATGAATCCAATCATGAATCATGAATCAGGAATTAATTCATGAATCATGAAATGTATCATGAATCATGAATCAAATCATGAATTGAATCATGAACCATGAAATGAATCATGAATTGAAACATGAATCATAAATCATGAAATAAATGATAAATTGAATCATGAATTAAATCATGAATCATAACTCATGAAATGAATCATGAAATGAAAAACGAATCAGCAATAGAATCATGAATGAAATCATGAATCATGAATTGAATCAAGATTCATTAATCATGAATCAAGAATCATGAATTGAATCATGAAATTAATCATGAATCATGAATTGAATCATAAATAATGAACCATGAATCAAATCATGATTTATGTATTGAATCATGAATCATGAATTGAATCATGAATCATGAGTCATGAATAGATTCATGAATCATGAATTGAATCATGAATCATGAATCAAATCATGAATCATGAATTGAATCATGAATCATGAATCATGAATCATGAATTGAATCATGAATCATGAAATGAATCATGAATCATGAATCATGAATCGAATCATAAATTGAATCATGAATCATGAATTGAATAATGAATTCAATCATGAATCATGAATCGAATCATGAATCATTAATCATGATTTGAATCATGAATCATGAATCATGATATGAATCATGAATCATGAATTAAATCATGAATCATGAATTGAATCATGAATCATGAATCAAATCATAAATCACGAATTGAATCATGAATCATGAGTTGAATAATGAATCATGAAATGATTCATGAATCATGAAGCAAATCATGAATCATGAATCATGAATTGAATCATGAATCATGAATCATGAATAGAATCATAAATCATTAATCATGAATCAAATCATGAATCATGAATTGAATCATGAATCATGAATCATGAATAGAATCATGAATCATGAATCAAATCATGAATCATGAATTGAATCATGAATCATGAATCATGAATAGAATCATGAATCATGAATCGAATCATGAATCATTAATCATAAATCGAATCATGAATCATGAATCGAATCATGAATCATGAATTGAATCATGAATTGAATCATGAATCATGAATCATGAAATGAATCATCAATTAAATCATGAATTGAATCATGAATCATGAATCATGAAATGAATCATGAAATGAATCGTGAATTTAATCATGAATCATGAATTAAATCATGAATCATGAATCATGAATTGAATCATGAATTGAATCATGAATCATGAATTGAATCATGAATCATGAATTAAATCATGAATCATGAATTGAATCATGAATTGAATCATGAATCATGAATTGAATCATGAATCATGAATTGAATCATGAATCATGAATACAATCATGAATCAGGAATCAGGAATTAATTCATGAATCATGAAATGTATCATGAATCATGAATCGAATCATGAATTCAATCATGAACCATGAAATGAATCATGAATTGAATCATGAATTATGAATTGAATCATGAAATGAATCATGAATCAAATCATGAATCATAAATCATGAATCATAAATCATAAATCATGAATTTAATTTTGAAATGAATCATGAATCATGAATTGAATCATGAATCAAATCATGAATAATGAATTATGAATCAAATCATGAATCATGAATTGAATCATAAATCATGAATCTAATCATGATTCATGAGTCATAAATCGAATCATGAATCATGAATCCTGAATTAAA
The DNA here is from genome assembly GCF_038048845.1 of Mixophyes fleayi. NCBI lineage: Eukaryota > Metazoa > Chordata > Amphibia > Anura > Limnodynastidae > Mixophyes > Mixophyes fleayi. Next base: position 102,413 of record NW_027448667.1, read on the forward strand.
TCATGAATCATGAATTGAATCATGAATCATGAATCATGAATTAAATCATGAATCATGAATTGAATCCTGATTTGAATCATGAATTGAATCAGGAATCATGAATCATGAATGGAATCATGAATCATAAATTGAATCATGAATCATGAATTGAATCATGAATCATGAATCAAATAATGAATCATGAATCGAATCATAAATTGAATCATGAATCATGAATCATAAAATGAATCATGAATTGAGTCATGAATCATGAATAATGAATCGAATCATGAATCATGAATCAAGAATCATGAATCAAATCATGAATCATGAATTGAATCAAGAATCATGAATCATGAATTATGAATCATGAATTGAATCATGAATCATGAATCGAATCATGAATCATAAATTAAATCATGAATTGAATCATGAATCTAATGATGAAATGAATCATGAATCATGAATTGAGTCATGAATCACGAATCATGAATCATAAATTGAATCATGAATCATGAATTGAATCAAAAATTGAATCATGAATCATGAATTATGAATTGAATCATGAATCATGAATCATGAATTGAATCATATATCATGAATCATAATTTGAATCATGAATTGAATCATGAATCATGAATTGAATCATGAATCATGAATCATGAATCATGAATGATAAATTGAATCATAAATCATGAATCATGAATCATGAATCATGAATCATGAATTGAATCATGAATCATGAATTGAATCATGAATCATGAATTGAATCATGAATCATGAATTGAATCATGAATCATGAATCATGAATCGAATCATGAATCATGAATCAATAATCATGAATCGAATCATGAATTATGAATTGAATCATGAATCATAAATCATAAATTGAATCATGAATCATGAATTGAATCATGAATCATGAATCATGATTCGAATCATGAATTAAATTATGAATCGAGTCATGAATTGAATCATGAATCATGAATTGAATTATGAATTGAATCATGAATCATGAATCTTGAATTGAATCATGAATCATGAATCATGAATCATGAATAAAATCATGAATTGAGTGATGAATCATGAATAATGAATCGAATCATGAATCATGAATCAAGAATCATGAATCAAATCATGAATCATGAATTGAATCAAGAATCATGAATCATGAATTATGAATCATGAATTGAATCATGAATCATGAATCATGAATCATGAATCATTAATTAAATCATGATTTGAATCATGAATCATGAATCATAAATTGAATCATGAATCATGAATCATGAATTTAATCATGAATCATGAATCATGAATCGAATCATGAATCATGAATTGAATCATGAATCATGAATCGAATCATGAATCATGAATTAAATCATGAATTGAAACATGAATCGAATCATGAATTGAATCATGAATCATGAATTCAATCATAAATCATGAATTGAATCATGAATCATGAATCATAATTCGAATCATGAATCATGATTTAAGAATCAAGAATTGAATCATGAATCATGAATTGAATCATGAATCATAAATCATGAATCGAATCATGAATCATGAATCATCAATTATGAATCATGAATCATGAATTGAATCATGAATCATGAATACTGAATGGAATCATGAATCATGAATTGAATCATGAATGATGAATTGAATCATAAATTGAATCATGAATTGAATCATGAATCATGAATTGAATCATGAATCATGAATCATAATTTGAATCATGAATTGAATCATGAATCATGAATTGAATCATGAATCATGAATCATGAATCATGAATGATAAATTGAATCATAAATCATGAATCATGAATCATGAATTGAATCATGAATCATGAATTGAATAATGAATCATGAATCATGAATCTAATCAAGAATCATGAATCAATAATCATGAATCGAATCATAAATTATGAATTGAATCATGAATCATGAATCATTAATCAAATCATAAATCATGAATTGAATCATGAATCATGAATTGAATCATGAATCATGAATTCAATCATGAATCATGAATCCAATCATGAATCATGAATCAGGAATTAATTCATGAATCACGAAATGTATCATGAATCATGAATCGAATCATGAATTGAATCATGAACCATGAAATGAATCATGAATTGAATCATGAATTATGAATTGAATCATGAAATGAATCATGAATTAAATCATGAATCATAAATCATGAATCATAAATCATAAATCATGAATTTAATTTTGAAATGAATCATGAATCATGAATTGAATCATGAATCAAATCATGAATAATGAATTATGAATCAAATCATGAATCATGAATTGAATCATAAATCATGAATCTAATCATGATTCATGATTAATGAATCGAATCATGAATCATGAATCATGAATTGAATCATGAATCATGAATCCTGAATTAAATCATGAATCATGAATTGAATCATGAATCATGAATCATGAATTAAATCATGAATCATGAATTGAATCATGATTTGAATCATGAATTGAATCAGGAATCATGAATCATGAATGGAATCATGAATCATAAATTGAATCATGAATCATGAATTGAATCATGAATCATGAATCAAATAATGAATCATGAATCGAATCATAAATTGAATCATGAATCATGAATCATAAATTGAATCATGAATCGAATCATAAATTGAATCATGAATCATAAATCATAAAATGAATCATGAATTGAGTCATGAATCATGAATAATGAATCGAATCATGAATCATGATTCAAGAATCATGAATCAAATCATGAATCATGAATTGAATCATGAATCATGAATCATGAATTGAATCATGAATCATGAATCGAATCATGAATCATAAATCAAATCATGAATTGAATCATGAATCTAATGATGAAATGAATCATGAATCATGAATTGAATCATGAATCACGAATCATGAATCATAAATTGAATCATGAATCATGAATTGAATCAAAAATTGAATCATGAATCATGAATTATGAATTGAATCATGAATCATGAATCATGAATTGAATCATATATCATGAATCATAATTTGAATCATGAATTGAATCATGAATCATGAATTGAATCATGAATCATGAATCATGAATCATGAATGATAAATTGAATCATAAATCATGAATCATGAATCATGAATCATGAATCATGAATTGAATCATGAATCATGAATTGAATCATGAATCATGAATCATGAATCGAATCATGAATCATGAATCAATAATCATGAATCGAATCATGAATTATGAATTGAATCATGAATCATAAATCATAAATTGAATCATGAATCATGAATTGATTCATGAATCATGAATCATGTATCGAATCATGAATTAAATTATGAATCGAATCATGAATTGAATCATGAATCATGAATTGAATTATGAATTGAATCATGAATCATGAATCTTGAATTGAATCATGAATAATGAATCATGAATCATGAATAAAATCATGAATTGAGTGATGAATCATGAATAATGAATCGAATCATGAATCATGAATCAAGAATCATGAATCAAATCATGAATCATGAATTGAATCAAGAATCATGAATCATGAATTATGAATCATGAATTGAATCATGAATCATGAATCATGAATCATGAATCATTAATTAAATCATGATTTGAATCATGAATCATGAATCATAAATTGAATCATGAATCATGAATCATGAATTTAATCATGAATCATGAATCATGAATCGAATCATGAATCATGAATTGAATCATGAATCATGAATCGAATCATGAATCATGAATTAAATCATGAATTGAAACATGAATCGAATCATGAATTGAATCATGAATCATGAATTCAATCATAAATCATGAATTGAATCATGAATCATGAATCATAATTCGAATCATGAATCATGATTTAAGAATCAAGAATTGAATCATGAATTATGAATTGAATCATGAATCATAAATCATGAATCGAATCATGAATCATGAATCATCAATTATGAATCATGAATCATGAATTGAATCATGAATCATGAATACTGAATGGAATCATGAATCATGAATTGAATCATGAATGATGAATTGAATCATAAATTGAATCATGAATTGAATCATGAATCATGAATTGAATCATGAATCATGAATTGAATCATGAATCATGAATCATGAATCGAATCAAGAATCATGAATCAATAATCATGAATCGAATCATGAATTATGAATTGAATCATGAATCATGAATCATTAATCAAATCATAAATCATGAATTGAATCAAGAATCATGAATCATGAATTGAATCTTGAATCATGAATCGAATCATGAATCATAAATCAAATCATGAATTGAATCATGAATCTAATGATGAAATGAATCATGAATCATGAATTGAATCATGAATCATGAATCATGAATCATGAATGATAAATTGAATCATAAATCATGAATCATGAATCATGAATCATGAATCATGAATTGAATCATGAATCATGAATTGAATCATGAATCATGAATTGAATCATGAATCATGAATCATGAATCGAATCATGAATCATGAATTGAATCATGAATCATAAATCATAAATTGAATCATGAATCATGAATTGAATCATGAATCATGAATCATGAATCGAATCATGAATTAAATTATGAATCGAATCATGAATTGAATCATGAATCATGAATCATGAATGATAAATTGAATCATAAATCATGAATCATGAATCATGAATCATGAATCATGAATTGAATCATGAATCATGAATTGAATCATGAATCATGAATTGAATCATGAATCATGAATCATGAATCGAATCATGAATTATGAATTGAATCATGAATCATAAATCATAAATTGAATCATGAATCATGAATTGAATCATGAATCATGAATCATGAATCGAATCATGAATTAAATTATGAATCGAATCATGAATTGAATCATGAATCATGAATTGAATTATGAATTGAATCATGAATCATGAATAAAATCATGAATTGAGTGATGAATCATGAATAATGAATCGAATCATGAATCATGAATCAAGAATCATGAATCAAATCATGAATCATGAATTGAATCAAGAATCATGAATCATGAATTATGAATCATGAATTGAATCATGAATCATGAATCATGAATCATTAATTAAATCATGATTTGAATCATGAATCATGAATCATAAATTGAATCATGAATCATGAATCATGAATTTAATCATGAATCATGAATCATGAATCGAATCATGAATCATGAATTGAATCATGAATCATGAATCGAATCATGAATCATGAATTAAATCATGAATTGAAACATGAATCAAATCATGAATTGAATCATGAATCATGAATTCAATCATAAATCATGAATTGAATCATGAATCATGAATCATAATTCGAATCATGAATCATGATTTAAGAATCAAGAATTGAATCATGAATCATGAATCATGAATTGAATCATGAATCATGAATACTGAATGGAATCATGAATCATGAATTGAATCATGAATGATGAATTGAATCATAAATTGAATCATGAATTGAATCATGAATCATGAATTGAATAATGAATCATGAATTGAATCATGAATCATGAATCATAATTTGAATCATGAATTGAATCATGAATCATGAATTGAATCATGAATCATGAATCATGAATCATGAATGATAAATTGAATCATAAATCATGAATCATGAATCATGAATCATGAATCATGAATCATGAATTGAATCATGAATCATGAATTGAATCATGAATCATGAATCATGAATCGAATCATCAATCATGAATCATGAATCATGAATGATAAATTGAATCATAAATGATGAATCATGAATAAAGAATCATGAATCATGAATCATGAATTGAATCATGAATCATGAATTGAATCATGAATCATGAATTGAATCATGAATCATGAATCATGAATCGAATCATGAATCATGAATCAATAATCATGAATCGAATCATGAATTATGAATTGAATCATGAATCATAAATCATAAATTGAATCATGAATCATGAATTGAATCATGAATCATGAATCATGAATCATGAATCGAATCATGAATTGAATTATGAATCGAATCATGAATTGAATCATGAATCATGAATTGAATTATGAATTGAATCATGAATCATGAATCATGAATTGAATCATGAATCATGAATTGAATCATGAATCATGAATCATGAATCATGAATCGAATCATGAATTGAATTATGAATCGAATCATGAATTGAATCATGAATCATGAATTGAATTATGAATTGAATCATGAATCATGAATCATGAATTGAATCATGAATCATGAATCATGAATCATGAATCATGAATAAAATCATGAATTGAGTCATGAATCAAGATTAATGAATCGAATCATGAATCATGAATCAAGAATCATGAATCAAATCATGAATCATGAATTGAATCAAGAATCATGAATCATGAATTATGAATCATGAATTGAATCATGAATCATGAATCATGAATCATGAATCATTAATTAAATCATGATTTGAATCATGAATCATGAATCATAAATTGAATCATGAATCATGAATCATGAATTTAATCATGAATCATGAATCATGAATCGAATCATGAATCATGAATTTAATCATGAATCATGAATCGAATCATGAATCATGAATTAAATCATGAATTGAAACATGAATCGAATCATGAATTGAATCATGAATCATGAATTCAATCATAAATCATGAATTGAATCATGAATCATGAATCATAATTCGAATCATTAATCATGAATTGAATCATGAATGATGAATTGAATCATAAATTGAATCATGAATTGAATCATGAATCATGAATTGAATAATGAATCATGAATTGAATCATGAATCATGAATCATAATTTGAATCATGAATTGAATCATGAATCATGAATTGAATCATGAATCATGAATCATGAATCATGAATGATAAATTGAATCATAAATCATGAATCATGAATCATGAATCATGAATCATGAATCATGAATTGAATCATGAATCATGAATTGAATCATGAATCATGAATCATGAATCGAATCAAGAATCATGAATCAATAATCATGAATTGAATCATGAATTATGAATTGAATTATGAATCATGAATCATTAATCAAATCATAAATCATGAATTGAATCAAGAATCATGAATCATGAATTGAATCATGAATCATGAATCGAATCATGAATCATAAATCAAATCATGAATTGAATCATGAATCTAATGATGAAATGAATCATGAATCATGAATTGAATCATGAATCACGAATCATGAATCATAAATTGAATCATGAATCATGAATTAAATCAAAAATTGAATCATGAATCATGAATCATGAATCATAATTTGAATCATGAATTGAATCATAAATCATGAATCATAATTTGAATCATGAATTGAATCATCAATCATGAATTGAATCATCAATCATGAATCATGAATCATGAATGATAAATTGAATCATAAATGATGAATCATGAATAAAGAATCATGAATCATGAATCATGAATTGAATCATGAATCATGAATTGAATCATGAATCATGAATTGAATCATGAATCATGAATCATGAATCGAATCATGAATCATGAATCAATAATCATGAATCGAATCATGAATTATGAATTGAATCATGAATCATAAATCATAAATTGAATCATGAATCATGAATTGAATCATGAATCATGAATCATGAATCATGAATCGAATCATGAATTGAATTATGAATCGAATCATGAATTGAATCATGAATCATGAATTGAATTATGAATTGAATCATGAATCATGAATCATGAATTGAATCATGAATCATGAATTGAATCATGAATCATGAATCATGAATCATGAATCGAATCATGAATTGAATTATGAATCGAATCATGAATTGAATCATGAATCATGAATTGAATTATGAATTGAATCATGAATCATGAATCATGAATTGAATCATGAATCATGAATCATGAATCATGAATCATGAATAAAATCATGAATTGAGTCATGAATCAAGATTAATGAATCGAATCATGAATCATGAATCAAGAATCATGAATCAAATCATGAATCATGAATTGAATCAAGAATCATGAATCATGAATTATGAATCATGAATTGAATCATGAATCATGAATCATGAATCATGAATCATTAATTAAATCATGATTTGAATCATGAATCATGAATCATAAATTGAATCATGAATCATGAATCATGAATTTAATCATGAATCATGAATCATGAATCGAATCATGAATCATGAATTTAATCATGAATCATGAATCGAATCATGAATCATGAATTAAATCATGAATTGAAACATGAATCGAATCATGAATTGAATCATGAATCATGAATTCAATCATAAATCATGAATTGAATCATGAATCATGAATCATAATTCGAATCATTAATCATGAATTGAATCATGAATCATGAATCATAATTTGAATCATGAATTGAATCATGAATCATGAATTGAATCATGAATCATGAATGATAAATTGAATCATAAATCATGAATCATGAATCATGAATCATGAATCATGAATGATAAATTGAATCATAAATCATGATTCATGAATCATATATCATGAATCATGAATTGAATCATGAATCATGAATTGAATCATGAATCATGAATCATGAATCGAATCAAGAATCATGAATTGAATCATGAATCATGAATCATAATTTGAATCATGAATTGAATCATGAATCATGAATTGAATCATGAATCATGAATGATAAATTGAATCATAAATCATGAATCATGAATCATGAATCATGAATCATGAATGATAAATTGAATCATAAATCATGATTCATGAATCATATATCATGAATCATGAATTGAATCATGAATCATGAATTGAATCATGAATCATGAATCATGAATCGAATCAAGAATCATGAATCAATAATCATGAATCGAATCATGAATTATGAATTGAATCATGAATAATAAATCATAAATTGAATCATGAATCATGAATTGAATCATGAATCATGAATCATGAATCGAATCATGAATTGAATTATGAATTGAATCAGGAATTGAATCATGAATCATGAATTGAATTATGAATTGAATCATGAATCATGAATCATGAATTGAATCATGATTCATGAATCATGAATCATGAATAAAATCATGAATTGAGTCATGAATCATGAATAATGAATTGAATCATGAATCATGAATCATGAATCATGAATAGAATCATGAATCATGAATTGAATCAAGAATCATGAATCATGAATTATGAATCATGAATTGAATCATGAATCATGAATCATTAATTAAATCATGATTTGAATCATGAATCATGAATCATAAATTGAATCATGAATCATGAATCATGAATCATGAATCGAATCATGAATCATGAATCGAATTATGAATCATGAATTTAATCATGAATCATGAATCGAATCATGAATCATAAATTAAATCATGAATTGAATCATGAATCGAATCATGAATTGAATCATGAATCATGAATTCAATCATAAATCATGAATTGAATCATGAATCATGAATCATAATTCGAATCATGAATCATGATTTAAGAATCAAGAATTGAATCATGAATCATGAATTGAATCATGAATCATAAATCATGAATCGAATCATGAATCCTGAATCATCAATTATGAATCATGAATCATGAATTGAATCATGAATCATGAATACTGAATGGAATCATGAATCATGAATTAAATCATGAATGATGAATTGAATCATAAATTGAATCATGAATTGAATCATGAATTGAATCATGAATCATGAATTGAATCATGAATCATGAATTATGATTTGAATCATGAATCATGAATCATAAATCAAATCATCATTCATGAATTGAATCAGGAATCGAATCATGAATTGAATAATGAATCATGAATCATAAATTATGAATCATGAATTGAATCATGAATTGAATCATGAATCATGAATTGAATAATGAATCATGAATCATGAATCATGAATCATAAATTGAATCATGAATCATGAATTGAATCATGAATTGAATCATTAATCATGAATCATGAATTGAATCATGAATCATGAATTATGAATCGAATCATGAATCATGAATCAAATCATGAATAGAATTATGAATCGAATCATGAATTGAATCATGAATCATGAATACTGAATGGAATCATGAATCATGAATCATGAATTATGAATTATGAATCATGAATTTAATTATGAATCATGAATACTGAATGGAATCATGAATCATGATTTATGAATTGAATCATCAATTGAATCATCAATTGAATCATCAATTGAATCATGAATCATGAATCAATAATCATGAATCGAATCATGAATTATGAATTGAATCATGAATCATAAATCATAAATTGAATCATGAATCATGAATTGAATCATGAATCATGAATCATGAATCGAATTATGAATTGAATCATGAATCATGGAATCATGAATCGAATCATGAATCGAATCATGACTTGAATCATAAATCATGAATTGAATCATAAATTGAATCATGAATCATGAATCATGAATTGAATCAAGAATCATGAATCGAATCATGAATCATGAGTCATGAATCGAGTCATGAATCATGAATCAAATCATGAATCATGAATTAAATCATGAATAAAATCATGAATCATGAATCATGAATCATGAATTAAATCATGAATCATGAGTTGAATCATGAATCATGAATTGAATCATGAATCATGAATCCAAACATGAATCATGAATCAAATCATGAATCATGAATTTAATCATGAATCATGAAATGAATCATGAATCATGAATCATTAATCGAATCATGAATTGAATCATGAATCATGAATTGAATCATGAATTGAATCATGAATCATGAATCATGAATCATGAATTGAATCATGTATCTTGAATCATGAATTGAATTATGAATCATGAATCGAATCATGAATCATGAATCATGATATTAATCATGAATCATGAATTAAATCATGAATCATGAATTGAATCATGAATCATGAATCAAATCATAAATCATGAATTAAATCATGAATAAAATAATGAATCATGAATCATGAATAAAATAATGAATCATGAATCATGAATCATGAATCGAATCATGAATTGAATCATGAATCATGAATTAAATCATGCATTGAATCATGAATCATGAATCAAAACATGAATCATGATTCATGAATTGAATCATGAATCTTGAGTCATGAATCGAATCATGAATCATGGATCATGATATGAATCATGAATCATGAATCAAATCATAAATCACAAATTGAATCACAAATCAGGAATTGAATAATGAATCATGAAATGAATCATGAATCATGAATTAAATCATGAATTGAAACATGAATCGAATCATGAATTGAATCATGAATCATGAATTCAATCATAAATCATGAATTGAATCATGAATCATGAATCATAATTCGAATCATTAATCATGAATTGAATCATGAATCATGAATCATAATTTGAATCATGAATTGAATCATGAATCATGAATTGAATCATGAATCATGAATGATAAATTGAATCATAAATCATGAATCATGAATCATGAATCATGAATCATGAATGATAAATTGAATCATAAATCATGATTCATGAATCATATATCATGAATCATGAATTGAATCATGAATCATGAATTGAATCATGAATCATGAATCATGAATCGAATCAAGAATCATGAATCAATAATCATGAATCGAATCATGAATTATGAATTGAATCATGAATAATAAATCATAAATTGAATCATGAATCATGAATTGAATCATGAATCATGAATCATGAATCGAATCATGAATTGAATTATGAATTGAATCAGGAATTGAATCATGAATCATGAATTGAATTATGAATTGAATCATGAATCATGAATCATGAATTGAATCATGATTCATGAATCATGAATCATGAATAAAATCATGAATTGAGTCATGAATCATGAATAATGAATTGAATCATGAATCATGAATCATGAATCATGAATAGAATCATGAATCATGAATTGAATCAAGAATCATGAATCATGAATTATGAATCATGAATTGAATCATGAATCATGAATCATTAATTAAATCATGATTTGAATCATGAATCATGAATCATAAATTGAATCATGAATCATGAATCATGAATCATGAATCGAATCATGAATCATGAATCGAATTATGAATCATGAATTTAATCATGAATCATGAATCGAATCATGAATCATAAATTAAATCATGAATTGAATCATGAATCGAATCATGAATTGAATCATGAATCATGAATTCAATCATAAATCATGAATTGAATCATGAATCATGAATCATAATTCGAATCATGAATCATGATTTAAGAATCAAGAATTGAATCATGAATCATGAATTGAATCATGAATCATAAATCATGAATCGAATCATGAATCCTGAATCATCAATTATGAATCATGAATCATGAATTGAATCATGAATCATGAATACTGAATGGAATCATGAATCATGAATTAAATCATGAATGATGAATTGAATCATAAATTGAATCATGAATTGAATCATGAATTGAATCATGAATCATGAATTGAATCATGAATCATGAATTATGATTTGAATCATGAATCATGAATCATAAATCAAATCATCATTCATGAATTGAATCAGGAATCGAATCATGAATTGAATAATGAATCATGAATCATAAATTATGAATCATGAATTGAATCATGAATTGAATCATGAATCATGAATTGAATAATGAATCATGAATCATGAATCATGAATCATAAATTGAATCATGAATCATGAATTGAATCATGAATTGAATCATTAATCATGAATCATGAATTGAATCATGAATCATGAATTATGAATCGAATCATGAATCATGAATCAAATCATGAATAGAATTATGAATCGAATCATGAATTGAATCATGAATCATGAATACTGAATGGAATCATGAATCATGAATCATGAATTATGAATTATGAATCATGAATTTAATTATGAATCATGAATACTGAATGGAATCATGAATCATGATTTATGAATTGAATCATCAATTGAATCATCAATTGAATCATCAATTGAATCATGAATCATGAATCAATAATCATGAATCGAATCATGAATTATGAATTGAATCATGAATCATAAATCATAAATTGAATCATGAATCATGAATTGAATCATGAATCATGAATCATGAATCGAATTATGAATTGAATCATGAATCATGGAATCATGAATCGAATCATGAATCGAATCATGACTTGAATCATAAATCATGAATTGAATCATAAATTGAATCATGAATCATGAATCATGAATTGAATCAAGAATCATGAATCGAATCATGAATCATGAGTCATGAATCGAGTCATGAATCATGAATCAAATCATGAATCATGAATTAAATCATGAATAAAATCATGAATCATGAATCATGAATCATGAATTAAATCATGAATCATGAGTTGAATCATGAATCATGAATTGAATCATGAATCATGAATCCAAACATGAATCATGAATCAAATCATGAATCATGAATTTAATCATGAATCATGAAATGAATCATGAATCATGAATCATTAATCGAATCATGAATTGAATCATGAATCATGAATTGAATCATGAATTGAATCATGAATCATGAATCATGAATCATGAATTGAATCATGTATCTTGAATCATGAATTGAATTATGAATCATGAATCGAATCATGAATCATGAATCATGATATTAATCATGAATCATGAATTAAATCATGAATCATGAATTGAATCATGAATCATGAATCAAATCATAAATCATGAATTAAATCATGAATAAAATAATGAATCATGAATCATGAATAAAATAATGAATCATGAATCATGAATCATGAATCGAATCATGAATTGAATCATGAATCATGAATTAAATCATGCATTGAATCATGAATCATGAATCAAAACATGAATCATGATTCATGAATTGAATCATGAATCTTGAGTCATGAATCGAATCATGAATCATGGATCATGATATGAATCATGAATCATGAATCAAATCATAAATCACAAATTGAATCACAAATCAGGAATTGAATAATGAATCATGAAATGAATCATGAATCATGAAGAAAATCATGAATCATGAATCAAATCATGAATCATGAATCATGAATCAAATCATGAATCATGAATTGTGAATTGAATCATGAATCAAATCATGAATCATTAATAATGAATCAAATCATGAATCATGAATCGTGAATTGAATCATGAATCATGAATCATGAATCCAATCATGAATCATGAATTGAATCATGAAACATGAATCATGAATAGAATCATGAATCATGAATCATGAATCAAATAATGAATCATGAAATGAATCATGAATCATGAATCATGAATTGAATCACAAATCATGAATCCTGAATTAAATCATGGATCATGAATCCTGAATTGAATTATGGATCATGAATTGAATCATGAATCATGGAATCATGAATCGAATCATGAATCGAATCATGACTTGAATCATGAATTGAATCATAAATTGAATCATGAATCATGAATCATAAATTGAATCATGAATCATGAATCATGAATTGAATCAAGAATCATAAATCGAATCATGAATCATGAGTCATGAATCGAGTCATGAATCATGAATCAAATCATGAATCATGAATTAAATCATGAATAAAATCATGAATCATGAATCATGAATCATGAATTAAATCATGAATCATGAGTTGAATCATGAATCATGAATTGAATCATAAATCATGAATCCAAACATGAATCATGAATCGAATCATGAATCATGAATTTAATCATGAATCATGAAATAAATCATGAATCATGAATCATTAATCGAATCATGAATTGAATCATGAATCATGAATTGAATCATGAATTGAATCATGAATCATGAATCGAATCATGAATTATGAATCATGAATTAAATCATGAATCTTGAATCATGAATTGTATTATGAATCATGAATCGAATCATGAATCATGAATCATGATATTAATCATCTATCATGAATCATGAATTAAATCATGAATCATGAATTGATTTATGAATCATGAATCAAATCATAACTCATGAATTAAATCATGAATAAAATAATGAATCATGAATCATGAATCATTAATCGAATCATGAATTGAATCATGAATCATGAATTGAATCATGAATCATGAATTGAATCATGAATCATGAATCATGAATCGAATCATGAATTGAATCATGAATCATGGAATCATGAATCGAATCATGAATCGAATCATGACTTGAATCATGAATCATGAATTGAATCATAAATTGAATCATGAATCATGAATCATGAATTGAATCAAGAATCATGAATCGAATCATGAATCATGAGTCATGAATCGAGTCATGAATCATGAATCAAATCATGAATTATGAATTAAATCATGAATAAAATCATGAATCATGAATTAAATCATGAATCATGAGTTGAATCATGAATCATGAATTGAATCATGAATCATGAATCCAAACATGAATCATGAATTAAATCATGAATCATGAATTTAATCATGAATCATGAAATGAATCATGAATCATGAATCATTAATCGAATCATGAATTGAATTATGAATCATGAATTGAATCATGAATCATGAATCGAATCATGAATCATGAATCATGAATTGAATCATGAATCTTGAATCATGAATTGAATTATGAATCATGAATCGAATCATGAATCATGAATCATGATATTAATCATGAATCATGAATCATGAATTAAATCATGAATCATGAATTGAATCATGAATCATGAATCAAATCATAAATCATGAATTAAATCATGAATAAAATAATGAATCATGAATCATGAATCATTAATCGAATCATGAATTGAATCATGAATCATGAATTAAATCATGAATTGAATCATGAATCATGAATCAAATCATGAATCATGAATCATGAATTGAATCATGAATCTTGAGTCATGAATCGAATCATGAATCATGATATGAATCATGAATCATGAATCATGAATTAAATCATGAATCATGAATTGAATCATGAATCATGAATCAAATCATAAATCACAAATTGAATCACGAATCAGGAATTGAATAATGAATCATGAAATGAATCATGAATCATGAAGAAAATCATGAATCATGAATCAAATCATGAATCATGAATCATGAATCAAATCATAATTCATGAATTGTGAATTGAATCATGAATCAAATCATGAATCATGAATCATGAATTGAATCATGAATCATGAATCATGAATAGAATCATGAATCATGAATCATGAATCAAATCATGAATCATGAAATGAATCATGAATCATGAATAGAATCATGAATCATGAATCGAATCATGAATCATGAATCATAAATTGAATCATGAATCATGATACGAATCATGAATCATGAAATGAATCATGAAATTAATTGTGAATTTAATCATGAATCATTGAATCATGTATCATGAATCATGAATTAAATCATGAATCATGAATTATGAATCATGATTTGAATCATGAATCATGAATTGAATCATGAATCATGAATAATAAATCATGAATCATGAATTGAATCATGAATCATGAATAATAAATCATGAATCATAAAATGAATCATGAATCATGAATTGAATCTTGAATTGAATCATGAATCATGAATCATGAATTGAATCATGAATTGAATTAATGAATCATAAATCATGAATTGAATCAAGAATCATGAATCATGAATTATGAATCATGAATTGAATCATGAATCATAAATCATGAATCATGAATTAAATCATGAAATGAATCATAAATCATGAATTGAATCATGAATCATGAATAGAATCGTTAATCATGAATCATGAATCAAATCATGAATCATGAAATGAATCATGAATAGAATTATGAATCATGAATCGAATCATGAATCATGAATCATAAATCGAATCATGAATCATGATATGAATCATGAATCATGAATTGAATCATGAATTGAATCATGAATTGAATCATGAATCATGAATCATGAAATGAATCATAAATTAAATCATGATTTGAATCATGAATCAAATCATGAATTGAATCATGAATCATGAATTGAATCATGAACTGAGTCATAAATCATGAATTGAATCATGAATTGAATCATGAATTGAATCATGAATCATGAATCATGATTTGAATCATGAATCATGAATTATGAATCATGAATTGAATCATGAATTGAATCATGAATCATGAATTATGAATTGAATCATGAATCATGAATCATGAATCATAAATCATGAATCATAAAATGAATCATGAATCATGAATTGAATCTTGAATTGAATCATGAATCATGAATCTCGAATTGAATCATGAATCATGAATTGAATTAATGAATCATAAATCATGAATTGAATCAAGAATCATGAATCAAGAATAATGAATCATGAATTGAATCATGAATCATAAATCATGAATCATGAATTAAATCATGAATTGAATCATAAATCATGAATTGAATCATGAATCATGAATTGAATCATGATTCATGAATCATGAATCCAATCATGAATCATAAATCAAATCATGAATTGAATCATGAATCTAATCATGAATTGAATCATGAATCATAAATTGAATCATGAATCATGAATTGAATCATAAATTGAATCATGATTCATGAATTATGAATTGAATCATGAATCATGAATCATTAATTGAATCACGAATCATGAATCCTGAATTGAATCATGGATCATGAATCCTGAATTGAATCATAGCTCATGAATTGAATCATGAATCATGGAATCATGAATCGAATCATGAATCGAATCATGACTAGAATCATGAATCATGAATTGAATCATGAATCATAAATCGAATCATGAATCATTAATTGAATCACGAATCATGAATCCTGAATTGAATCATGGATCATGAATCCTGAATTGAATCATAGCTCATGAATTGAATCATGAATCATGGAATCATGAATCGAATCATGAATCGAATCATGACTAGAATCATGAATCATGAATTGAATCATGAATCATAAATCGAATCATGAATCATGAATTGAATCATAAATTGAATCATGAGTCATGAATCATAAATTGAATCATGAATCATGAATTGAATCAAGAATCATGAATCGAATCAAGAATCATGAGTCATGAATCGAGTCATGAATCATGAATCAAATCATGAATCATGAATTAAATCATGAATAAAATTATGAATCATGAATCATGAATCATGAATCATGAATCATGAATTAAATCATGAATCATGAGTTGAATCATGAATCATGAATTGAATCATGAATCATGAATCCAAACATGAATCATGTATCGAATCATGAATCATGAATTTAATCATGAATCATGAAATGAATCATGAATCATGAATCATTAATCGAATCATGAATTGAATCATGAATCATGAATTGAATCATGAATTGAATCATGAATCATGAATCGAATCATGAATCATGAGTCATGAATCGAATCATGAATCATAAATCATGAATCGAATCATGAATCATGAATTGAATCATGAATCTTGAATCATGAATTGAATTATGAATCATGAATCGAATCATGAATCATGAATCATGAATCATAAATCATGAATTGAATCATGAATTGAATCATGAATCATGAATCATGAATTGAATCATGAATCATGAATCTTGAATCATGAATCATAAATTGAATCATGAATCATGAATTGAATCATGAATCATGAATCATACATTTAATCATGAATGATGAATCATGAATCGAATCATGAATCATGAATTTAATCATGAATCATGAATCATGAATTGAATCATGAATCATGAATCATGAATCGAATCATGAATCATGAATCATGAATCATGAATTGAATCATAATTCATGATTTCTGAATGGAATCATGAAATGAATCATGATTCATGAATCATGAAACGAATCATGAATCAAGAATAATGAATCGAATCATTAATCATGAATTGAAGCATGAATCATAAATCATGAATTGAATCATGAATCATGAATTGAATCATGAATCATGAATCATGAATCATGAATCATGAATTGAATCATGAATCAAGAATCATGAATCGAATCATGAATCATGAATTAAATCAAGAATCATGAATCATGAATTATGAATCATGAATTGAATCATGAATCATGATTTAAGAATCATGAATCATGATTTAAGAATCATGAATCGAATCATGAATCATTAATCGAATCATGATCCATAAATTGAATCATGAATTGAATCATGAATCATGAATTGAATCATGAATCATGAACTGAATCATGAATCATGAATTATAAATCATGAATCATGAATCATAAATCATGAATTGAATCATGAATTGAATCATGAATCATGAATCATGAATTGAATCATGAATCATGAATCTTGAATCATGAATCATAAATTGAATCATGAATCATGAATTGAATCATGAATCATGAATCATGAATTCAATCATGAATCATGAATCATGTATTGAATCATGAATTGAATCATGAATCATATATTGAATCATGAATCATTTATCATAAATCGAATCATGAATCATGAATTGAATCATGAATCAAATCATGAATTGAATCAGGAATCATTAATTGAATCATGAATTATGAATTATGAATTGAATCATGAATCATGAATCATGAATTGAATCATGATTTATGAATCATGAATTGAATCATGAATTGAATCATGAATCATGAATTGAATCATGAATCATGAATTATAAATTATGAATTGAATCATGAATCATGATTTATGAATCATGAATTGAATCATGAATTGAATCATGAATCATGAATTGAATTATGAATCATGAATCATGAATCATAAATTGAATCATGAATTGAATCATAAGTCATGAATTGAATCATGAATCATCAATTATGAATTATGAATTGAATCATGAATCATTAATCATGAAATGAATCATGAATCAAGAATAATGAATCGAATCATTAATCATGAATTATGAATTGAATCATGAATCATTAATCATGAAATGAATCATGAATCATGAATCATGAAACGAATCATGAATCAAGAATAATGAATCGAATCATTAATCATGAATTGAAGCATGAATCATAAATCATGAATTGAATCATGAATCATGAATTGAATCATGAATCATGAATCATGAATCATGAATCGAATCATGAATCTTGAATCAAGAATCATGAATCGAATCATGAATCATGAATTAAATCAAGAATCATGAATCATGAATTATGAATCATGAATTGAATCATGAATCATGAATCATACATTTAATCATGAATGATGAATCATGAATCGAATCATGAATCATGAATTTAATCATGAATCATGAATCATGAATTGAGTCATGAATCATGAATCATGAATCGAATCATGAATCATGAATCATGAATCATGAATTGAATCATAATTCATGATTTCTGAATGGAATCATGAAATGAATCATGAATCATGAATCATGAAACGAATCATGAATCAAGAA
The DNA here is from genome assembly GCF_038048845.1 of Mixophyes fleayi. NCBI lineage: Eukaryota > Metazoa > Chordata > Amphibia > Anura > Limnodynastidae > Mixophyes > Mixophyes fleayi. Next base: position 122,909 of record NW_027448667.1, read on the forward strand.
TAATGAATCGAATCATTAATCATGAATTGAAGCATGAATCATAAATCATGAATTGAATCATGATTCATGAATTGAATCATAAATCATGAATCATGAATCATGAATCGAATCATGAATCATGAATCAAGAATCATGAATCGAATCATGAATCATGAATTAAATCAAGAATCATGAATCATGAATTATGAATCATGAATTGAATCATGAATCATGAATCATGCATTTAATCATGAATGATGAATCATGAATCGAATCATGAATCATGAATTTAATCATGAATCATGAATCATGAATTGAATCATGAATCATGAATCATGAATCGAATCATAAATCATGAATCATGAATTGAATCATAATTCATGATTTCTGAATGGAATCATGAATTGAATCATGAATCATGAATTGAATCATAAATTGAATCATGAATTGAATCATGAATTTAATCATGAATCATGAATTGAATCATGAATCATGAATTATGAATTGATTCATGAATCATGAATCATAAATCGAATCATGAGTCATGAATTGAATCAGGAATCGTGAATTGAATCATGATTTATGAATCATGAATTGAATCATGAATTGAATCATGAATCATGAATTGAATCATGAATCATGAATTATGAATTATGAATTGAATCATGAATCATGAATCATGAATTAAATCATGATTTATGAATCATGAATTGAATAATTAATCGTGAATTGAATCATGAATCATGAATCATGAATCATGAATCATGAATCATGAATCATAAATTGAATCATGAATCATGAATCATGAATCGAATCATGAATTGAATCATAAATCATGAATTGAATCCTGAATCATCAATTATGAATTATGAATTGAATCATGAATCATGAATCATGAAATAAATCATGAATCATGAATCATGAAACGAATCATGAATCATGAATCAAGAATCATGAATCGAATCCTTAATCATGAGTTGAAGCATGAATCATAAATCATGAATTGAATCATGAATCATGAATTGAATCATGAATCATTAAACAAGAATCATGAATCGAATCATGAATCATGAATTAAATCAAGAATCATGAATCATGAATTATAAATCATGAATTAAATCATGAATCATAATTCATGCATTTAATCATGAATGATGAATCATGAATCGAATCATGAATCATTAATTTATTCATGAATCATGAATCATGAATTGAATCATGAATCATGAATCGAATCATGAATCATGATTTAAAAATAATGAATCGAATCATGAATAAAGAATTGAATCATGAATCATGAATCATGAATCGAATCATGAATCATGAATCATGAATTGAATCATAATTCATAATTTCTGAATGGAATCATGAATTGAATCATGAATCATGAATTGAATCATAAATTGAATCATGAATTGAATCATGAATTGAATCATGAATCATGAATTGAATCATGAATCATGAATTATGATTTGAATCATGAATCATGAATCATAAATCGAATCATGATTCATTAATTGAATCATGAATCATGAATCATAAATCGAATCATGAATCATGATTCATGAATTGAATCATGAATCATGAATCATTAATTGAATCATGAATCATGAATCATGAATTGAATCATGAATCATGAATTATAAATCATGATTTGAATCATGAATCATGAATCATGAATCATGAATTGAATCATGAATTGAATCATGAATCATGAATTGAATCATGATTTGAATCATGAATCATGAATCATAAATTAAATCATGAATCATGAATCATGAATTTAATCATGAATCATGAATCATGAATCGAATCATGAATCATGAATTTAATCATGAATCATGAATCGAATCATGAATCATGAATTAAATCATGAATTGAATCATGAATCAAATCATGAATTGAATCATGAATTCAATCATAAATCATGAATTGAATCATGAATCATGAATCATGATTTAAGAATCAAGAATTGAATCATGAATCATGAATCATGAATTGAATCATGAATCATAAATCATGAATCGAATCATGAATCAAGAATCAAATCATGAATCATGAATCATCAATTATGAATCATGAATCATGAATTGAATCATGAATCATGAATACTGAATGGAATCATGAATCATGAATTGAATCATGAATCATGAATTGAATCATAAATTGAATCATGAATTGAATCATGAATTGAATGATGAATCATGAATTGAATCATGAATCATGAATTATGATTTGAATCATGAATCATGAATCATAAATCGAATCATGATTCATGAATTGAATCAGAAATCGAATCATGAATTGAATTATGAATCATGAATCATGAATCGAATCATGAATCATGAATCATAAATTATGAATCATGAATTGAATCATGAACTGAATCATGAATCATGAATTATGAATTGAATCATGAATCATGAATCATGAATTGAATCATGAATCCTGAATCCTGAATCATGAATCATAAATTGAATCATGAATCATGAATTGAATCATGAATTGAATCATGAATCATGAATCATGAATTGAATCATGAATCATGAATTATGAATTGAATCATTAATCAAATCATGAATTGAATTATGAATCGAATCATGAATTGAATCATGAATCATGAATACTGAATGGAATCATGAATCATGAATCATGAATTATGAATCATGAATTGAATTATGAATCATGAATACTGAATGGAATCATGAATCATGATTTATGAATTGAATCATGAATTGAATCCTGAATTGACTCACCAATTGAATCATGAATCGAATCATGAATCATGAATTGAATCATGAATCATGGATTGAATCATGAAACATAAATCATGAATCATGAATCATGAATTGAATCATGAATCATGAATCATGAATCGAATCATGAATCATGATTTAAGAATCATGAATCGAATCATGAATCATAAATTGAATCATGATCCATGAATTGAATCATGAATTGAATCATGAATCATGAATTATGAATTATGAATTGAATCATGAATCATGAATCCTGAATTTATTCATGATTTATGAATCATGAATTGAATCATGAATAGAATCATGAATCATGAATTGAATCATGAATCATGAATCATGAATCATGAATCATGAATCATAAATTGAATCATGAATCATGAATTGAATCATGAATCATAAATCATGAATCGAATCATGAATTGAATCATGAATCATGAATACTGAATGGAATCATGAATCATGAATTGAATCATGAATCATGAATTGAATCATAAATTGAATCATGAATTGAATCATGAATTGAATCATGAATCATGAATTGAATCATGAATCATGAAATATGATTTGAATCATGAATCATGAATCATAAATCGAATCATGATTCATGAATTGAATCAGGAATCGAATCATGAATTGAATCATGAATCATAAATTGAATCATGAATCATGAATCATAAATTATGAATCATGAATTGAATCATGAATTGAATCATGAATCATGAATCATGAATTGAATCATGAATCATGAATCATGAATTGAATCATGAATCATGAATCATGAATTGAATCATGAATCATGAATTGAATCATGAATTGAATCATGAATCATGAATTGAATCATGAATCATGAATACTGAATGGAATCATGAATCATGAATTGAATCATGAATCATGAATTGAATCATAAATTGAATCATGAATTGAATCATGAATTGAATGATGAATCATGAATTGAATGATGAATCATGAATTATGATTTGAATCATGAATCATGAATCATAAATCGAATCATGATTCATGAATTGAATCAGGAATCGAATCATGAATCGAATCATGAATCATGAATCATAAATTATGAATCATGAATTGAATCATGAACTGAATCATGAATCATGAATCATGAATTGAATCATGAATCATGAATCATGAATTGAATCATGAATCATGAATCATGAATTGAATCATGAATCATGAATCATGAATCATGAATCATAAATTGAATCATGAATCATGAATCGATTCATGAATTGAATCATGAATCATGAATCATGAATACTGAATGGAATCATAAATCATGAATCATGATTTAAGAATCATGAATCGAATCATGAATCATAAATCGAATCATGATCCATGAATTGAATCATGAATTGAATCATGAATCATGAATTATGAATTATGAATTGAATCATGCATCATGAATCCTGAATTTATTCATGATTTATGAATCATGAATTGAATCATGAATTGAATCATGAATCATGAATTGAATCATGAATCATGAATCATGAATCATGAATCATAAATTGAATCATGAATCATGAATCATGAATTGAATCATGAATCATAAATCATGAATCGAATCATGAATTGAATCATGAATCATGAATACTGAATGGAATCATGAATCATGAATTGAATCATGAATCATGAATTGAATCATAAATTGAATCATGAATTGAATCATGAATTTAATCATGAATCATGAATTGAATCATGAATCATGAATTATGATTTGAATCATGAATCATGAATTATAAATCGAATCATGATTCATGAATTGAATCAGGAATCGAATCATGAATTGAATCATGAATCATGAATCATAAATTATGAATCATGAATTGAATCATGAATTGAATCATGAATCATGAATCATGAATTGAATCATGAATCATGAATCATGAATTGAATCATGAATCATGAATCATGAATTGAATCATGAATCATGAATCATGAATCATGAATCATAAATTGAATCATGAATCATGAATTGAATCATGAATTGAATCATGAATCATGAATCATGAAACATGAATCATGAATTGAATCATGAATCATGAATTATGAATCGAATCATGAATCATGAATCAAATCATGAATTGAATTATGAATCGAGTCATGAATTGAATCATGAATCATGAATACTGAATGGAATCATGAATCATGAATTATGAATTGAATCATGAATCATGAATTGAATCATGAATCATGAATCATGAATCATGAATCATAAATTGAATCATGAATCATGAATCATGAATTGAATCATGAATCATAAATCATGAATCGAATCATGAATTGAATCATGAATCATGAATACTGAATGGAATCATGAATCATGAATTGAATCATGAATCATGAATTGAATCATAAATTGAATCATGAATTGAATCATGAATTTAATCATGAATCATGAATTGAATCATGAATCATGAATTATGATTTGAATCATGAATCATGAATTATAAATCGAATCATGATTCATGAATTGAATCAGGAATCGAATCATGAATTGAATCATGAATCATGAATCATAAATTATGAATCATGAATTGAATCATGAATTGAATCATGAATCATGAATCATGAATTGAATCATGAATCATGAATCATGAATTGAATCATGAATCATGAATCATGAATTGAATCATGAATCATGAATCATGAATCATGAATCATAAATTGAATCATGAATCATGAATTGAATCATGAATTGAATCATGAATCATGAATCATGAAACATGAATCATGAATTGAATCATGAATCATGAATTATGAATCGAATCATGAATCATGAATCAAATCATGAATTGAATTATGAATCGAGTCATGAATTGAATCATGAATCATGAATCATGAATACTGAATGGAATCATGAATCATGAATTATGAATTATGAATCATGAATGGAATTATGAATCATGAATACTGAATGGAATCATGAATCATGATTTATGAATTGAATCATCAATTGAATCATCAATTGAATCATCAATTGAATCATGAATAATGAATTTAATCATGAATCATGAATCAATAATCATGAATCGAATCATGAATTATGAATTGAATCATGAATCATAAATCATAAATTGAATCATGAATCATGAATTGAATCATGAATCAAGAATTGAATCATGAATCATGGATTGAACCATGAATCATAAATTATGAATCATGAATCATGAATTGAATCATGAATCATGAATCATGAATCGAATCATGAATCATGATTTAAGAATCATGAATCGAATCATGAACCATTAATCGAATCATGATCCATGAATTGAATCATGAATTGAATCATGAATCATGAATTGAATCATGAATCATGAACTGAATCATGAATTATGAATTATGAATCATGAATCATGAATCATGAATCATAAATCATGAATTGAATCATGAATCATGAATCATGAATTGAATCATGAATCATGAATCTTGAATCATGAATCATAAATTGAATCATGAATCATGAATTGAATCATGAATCATGAATCATGAATTCAATCATGAATCATGAATCATGTATTGAATCATGAATTGAATCATGAATCATATATTGAATCATGAATCATTTATCATAAATCGAATCATGAATCATGAATTGAATCATGAATCAAATCATAAATTGAATCATGAATCATTAATTGAATCATGAATTATGAATTATGAATTATGAATTGAATCATAAATCATGAATCATGAATTGAATCATGATTTATGAATCATGAATTGAATCATGAATTGAATCATGAATCATGAATTGAATCATGAATCATGAATTATGAATTATGAATTGAATCATGAATCATGATTTATGAGTCATGAATTTAATCATGAATTGAATCATGAATCATGAATTGAATCATGAATCATGAATGATGAATCATAAATTGAATCATGAATCATGAATCGAATCATGATTAGAATCATAAGTCATGAATTGAATCATGAATCATCAATTATGAATTATGAATTGAATCATGAATCATGAATCATGAAATGAATCATGAATCATGAATCATGAAACGAATCATGAATCAAGAATAATGAATCGAATCATTAATCATGAATTGAAGCATGAATCATAAATCATAAATTGAATAATGAATCATGAATTGAATCATGAATCATGAATCGAATCATGAATCATGAATCAAGAATCATGAATCGAATCATGAATCATGAATTAAATCAAGAATCAAGAATCATGAATTATGAATCATGAATTGAATCATGAATCATGAATCATGCATTTTATCATGAATGATGAATCATGAATTGAATCATGAATCATGAATTTAATCATGAATCATGAATCATGAATTGAATCATGAATCATGAATTGAATCATGAATTGAATCATGAATCATGAATTGTATCATGAATCATGAATTAAGAATTGAATCATGAATCATGAATCATAAATCGAAACATGAGTCATGAATTGAATCAGGAATCGTGAATTGAATCATGAATCATGAATCATGAATCATGAATCATGAATTGAATCATGAATCATGAATTATGAATTATGAATTGAATCATGAATCATGAATTGAATCATGATTTATGAATCATGAATTGAATCATGAATTGAATCATGAATCATGAATTGAATCATGAATCATGAATTATGAATTATGAATTGAATCATGAATCATGAATCATGAATTAAATCATGATTTATGAATCATGAATTGAATCATGAATTGAATCATGAATCGTGAATTGAATCATGAATCATGAATCATAAATCATAAATTTAATCATGAATCATGAATCATGAATCGAATCATGAATTGAATCATAAGTCATGAATTGAATCATGAATCATCAATTATGAATTATGAATTGAATCATGAATCATGAATCATGAAATAAATCATGAATCATGAAACAAATCATGAATCATGAATCAAGAATCATGAATCGAATCATTAATCATGAGTTGAAGCATGAATCATAAATCATGAATTGAATCATGAATCATGAAATGAATCATGAATCATGAATCATGAATCATGAATCGAATCATGAATCATTAATCAAGAATCATGAATCGAATCATGAATCATGAATTAAATCAAGAATCATGAATCATGAATTATGAATCATGAATTGAATCATGAATCATAATTCATGCATTTAATCATGAATGATGAATCATGAATCGAATCATGAATCATTAATTTAATCATGAATCATGAATCATGAATTGAATCATGAATCATGAATCGAATCATGAATCATGATTTAAAAATAATGAATCGAATCATGAATAAAGAATTGAATCATGAATCATGAATCATGAATTGAATCATGAATCATGAATCATGAATCGAATCATGAATCATGAATCATGAATTGAATCATAAATTATGATTTCTGAATGGAATCATGAATTGAATCATGAATCATGAATTATGAATCATGATTTGAATCATGAATCATGAATCATGAATCATGAATTGAATCATGAATTGAATCATGAATCATGAATCATGAATTTAATCATGAATCATGAATCATGAATCGAATCATGAATCATGAATTTAATCATGAATCATGAATCATGAATCGAATCATGAATCATGAATTAAATCATGAATTGAATCATGAATCGAATCATGAATTGAATCATGAATTCAATCATAAATCATGAATTGAATCATGAATCATGAATTATGATTTGAATCATGAATCATGAATCATAAATCGAATCATGATTCATGAATTGAATCAGGAATCGAATCATGGATTGAATCATGAATCATGAATTGAATCATGAATCATGAATTGAATCATGAATCATGAATCATAAATTATGAATCATGAATTGAATCATGAATTGAATCATGAATCATGAATCATGAATTGAATCATGAATCATGAATCATGAATTGAATCATGAATCATGAATCATGAATCATGAATCATAAATTGAATCATGAATCATAAATTGAATCATGAATTGAATCATGAATCATGAATCATGAATTGAATCATGAATCATGAATTGAATCATAAATTGAATCATGAATTGAATCATGAATTGAATGATGAATCATGAATTGAATCAGGAATCGAATCATGAATTGAATTATGAATCATGAATCATGAATCGAATCATGAATCATGAATCATAAATTATGAATCATGAATTGAATCATGAACTGAATCATGAATCATGAATCATGAATTAAATCATGAATCATGAATTAAATCATGAATCATGAATCATGAATTGAATCATGAATCATGAATCATGAATCATGAATCATAAATTGAATCATGAATCATGAATTGAATCATGAATTGAATCATGAATCATGAATCAAGAATTGAATCATGAATCATGGATTGAATCATGAATCATAAATCATGAATCATGAATCATGAATTGAATCATGAATCATGAATCATGAATCGAATCATGAATCATGATTTAAGAATCATGAATCGAATCATGAACCATTAATCGAATCATGATCCATGAATTGAATCATGAATTGAATCATGAATCATGAATTGAATCATGAATCATGAACTGAATCATGAATCATGAATTATGAATCATGAATCATGAATCATGAATCATAAATCATGAATTGAATCATGAATTGAATCATGAATCATGAATCATGAATTGAATCATGAATCATGAATCTTGAATCATGAATCATAAATTGAATCATGAATCATGAATTGAATCATGAATCATGAATCTTGAATTCAATCATGAATCATGAATCATGTATTGAATCATGAATTGAATCATGAATTATATATTGAATCATGAATCATTTATCATAAATCGAATCATGAATCATTAATTGAATCATGAATTATGAATTATGAATTATGAATTGAATCATGAATCATGAATCATGATTTGAATCATGATTTATGAATCATGAATTGAATCCTGAATTGAATCATGAATCATGAATTGAATCATGAATCATGAATTATGAATTATGAATTGAATCATGAATCATGATTTATGAGTCATGAATTGAATCATGAATTGAATCATGAATCATGAATTGAATCATGAATCATGAATCATGAATCATAAATTGAATCATGAATCATGAATCATGAATCGAATCATGATTAGAATCATAAGTCATGAATTGAATCATGAATCATCAATTATGAATTATGAATTGAATCATGAATCATGAATCATGAAATGAATCATGAATCATGAATCATGAAACGAATCATGAATCAAGAATAATGAATCAAATCATTAATCATGAATTGAAGCATGAATCATAAATCATAAATTGAATCATGAATCATGAATTGAATCATGAATCGAATCATGAATCATGAATCAAGAATCATGAATCGAATCATGAATCATGAATTAAATCAAGAATCAAGAATCATGAATTATGAATCATGAATTGAATCATGAATCATGAATCATGCATTTTATCATGAATGATGAATCATGAATCGAATCATGAATCATGAATTTAATCATGAATCATGAATCATGAATTGAATCATGAATTGAATCATGAATCATGAATTAAGAATTGAATCATGAATCATGAATCATAAATCGAATCATGAGTCATGAATTGAATCAGGAATCATGAATTGAATCATGAATCATGAATCATGAATCATGAATCATGAATTGAATCATGAATCATGAATTATGAATTATGAATTGAATCATGAATCATGAATCATGAATTGAATCATGATTTATGAATCATGAATTGAATCATGAATTGAATCATGAATCATGAATTGAATCATGAATCATGAATTATGAATTATGAATTGAATCATGAATCATGAATCATGAATTAAATCATGATTTATGAATCATGAATTGAATCATGAATTGAATCATGAATCGTGAATTGAATCATGAATCATGAATCATAAATCATAAATTGAATCATGAATCATGAATCATGAATCGAATCATGAATTGAATCATAAGTCATGAATTGAATCATGAATCATCAATTATGAATTATGAATTGAATCATGAATCATGAATCATGAAATAAATCATGAATCATGAATCATGAAACAAATCATGAATCATGAATCAAGAATCATGAATCGAATCATTAATCATGAGTTGAAGCATGAGTCATAAATCATGAATTGAATCATGAATCATGAAATGAATCATGAATCATGAATCATGAATCATGAATCGAATCATGAATCATTAATCAAGAATCATGAATCGAATCATGAATCATGAATTCAATCAAGAATCATGAATCATGAATTATGAATCATGAATTGAATCATGAATCATAATTCATGCATTTAATCATGAATGATGAATCATGAATCGAATCATGAATCATTAATTTAATCATGAATCATGAATCATGAATTGAATCATGAATCATGAATCGAATCATGAATCATGATTTAAAAATAATTAATCGAATCATGAATAAAGAATTGAATCATGAATCATGAATCATGAATTGAATCATGAATCATGAATCATGAATCGAATCATGAATCATATATCATGAATCATGAATTGAATCATAAATTATGATTTCTGAATGGAATCATGAATTGAATCATGAATCATGAATTGAATCATAAATTGAATCATGAATTGAATCATGAATTGAATCATGAATCATGAATTGAATCATGAATCATGAATTATGATTTGAATCATGAATCATGAATCATAAATCGAATCATGATTCATGAATTGAATCATGAATCATGAATTATGAATCATGATTTGAATCATGAATCATGAATCATGAATCATGAATTGAATCATGAATTGAATCATGAATCATGAATCATGAATTGAATCATGATTTGAATCATGAATCATGAATCATAAATTGAATCATGAATCATGAATCATGAATTTAATCATGAATCATGAATCATGAATCGAATCATAAATCATGAATTTAATCATGAATCATGAATCATGAATCGAATCATGAATCATGAATTAAATCATGAATTGAATCATGAATCGAATCATGAATTGAATCATGAATTCAATCATAAATCACGAATTGAATCATGAATCGAATCATGAATCAAGAATCAAATCATGAATCATGAATCATCAATTATGAATCATGAATCATGAATTGAATCATGAATCATGAATACTGAATGGAATCATGAATCATGTATTGAATCATGAATCATGAATTGAATCATAAATTGAATCATGAATTGAATCATGAATTGAATGATGAATCATGAATTGAATCATGAATCATGAATTATGATTTGAATCATGAATCATGAATCATAAATCGAATCATGATTCATGAATTGAATCAGGAATCGAATCATGAATTGAATTATGAATCATGAATCATGAACTGAATCATGAATCATGAATCATGAATTGAATCATGAATCATGAATCATGAATTGAATCATGAATCATGAATCATGAATCATGAATCATAAATTGAATCATGAATCATGAATTGAATCATGAATTGAATCATGAATCATGAATCATGAATTGAATCATGAATCATGAATTATGAATCGAATCATGAATCAAATCATGAATTGAATTATGAATCGAATCATGAATTGAATCATGAATCATGAATCATGAATACTGAATGGAATCATGAATCATGAATCATGAATTATGAATCATGAATTGAATTATGAATCATGAATACTGAATGGAATCATGAATCATGAATCATGAATTATGAATCATGAATTGAATTATGAATCATGAATACTGAATGGAATCATGAATCATGATTTATGAATTGAATCATGAATTGAATCCTGAATTGACTCACCAATTGAATCATGAATCATGAATTAAATCATGAATCATGAATTGAATCATGAATCATGGATTGAATCATGAAACATAAATCATGAATCATGAATCATGAATTGAATCATGAATCGAATCATGAATCATGATTTAAGAATCATGAATCGAATCATGAATCATAAATCGAATCATGATCCATGAATTGAATCATGAATTGAATCATGAATCATGAATTATGAATTATGAATTGAATCATGAATCATGAATCCTGAATTTTTTCATGATTTATGAATCATGAATTGAATCATGAATTGAATCATGAATCATGAATTGAATCATGAATCATGAATCATGAATCATGAATCATAAATTGAATCATGAATCATGAATCATGAATTGAATCATGAATCATAAATCATGAATCGAATCATGAATCATGAATTGAATCATGAATCATGAATACTGAATGGAATCATGAATCATGAATTGAATCATGAATCATGAATTGAATCATAAATTGAATCATGAATTGAATCATGAATTGAATCATGAATCATGAATTGAATCATGAATCATGAATTATGATTTGAATCATGAATCATAAATCGAATCATGATTCATGAATTGAATCAGGAATCGAATCATGAATTGAATCATGAATCATGAATTGAATCATGAATCATGAATCATAAATTATGAATCATGAATTGAATCATGAATTGAATCATGAATCATGAATCATGAATTGAATCATGAATCATGAATCATGAATTGAATCATGAATCATGAATCATGAATCATAAATTGAATCATGAATCATGAATTGAATCATGAATTGAATCATGAATCATGAATCATGATTTAAATCATGAATCATGAATTATGAATCGAATCATGAATCATGAATCAAATCATGAATTGAATTATGAATCGAATCATGAATTGAATCATGAATCATGAATCATGAATACTGAATGGAATCATGAATCATGAATTATGAATTATGAATCATGAATGGAATTATGAATCATGAATACTGAAGGGAATCATGAATCATGATTTATGAATTGAATCATGAATTGAATCATCAATTGAATCATGAATCATGAATTTAATCATGAATCATGAATCAATAATCATGAATCGAATCATGAATTATGAATTGAATCATGAATCATAAATCATAAATTGAATCATGAATCATGTATTGAATCATGAATCAAGAATTGAATCATGAATCATGGATTGAATCATGAATCATAAATCATGAATCATGAATCATAAATCATGAATCATGAATCATGAATCATGAATTGAATCATTAATCATGAATCATGAATCGAATCATGAATCATGATTTAAGAATCATGAATCGAATCATGAATCATTAATCGAATCATGATCCTTGAATTGAATCATGAATTGAATCATGAATCATGAATTGAATCATGAATCATGAACTGAATCATGAATCATGAATTATGAATCATGAATCATGAATCATAAATCATAAATCATGAATTGAATCATGAATTGAATTATGAATCATGAATCATGAATTGAATCATGAATCATGAATCTTGAATCATGAATCATAAATTGAATCATGAATCATGAATTGAATCATGAATCATGAATCATGAATTCAATCATGAATCATGAATCATGTATTGAATCATGAATTGAATCATGAATCATATATTGAATCATGAATCATTTATCATAAATCGAATCATGAATCATGAATTGAATCATGAATCAAATCATGAAATGAATCATGAATCATTAATTGAATCATGAATTATGAATTATGAATTATGAATTGAATCATGAATCATGAATCATGAATTGAATCATGATTTATGAATCATGAATTGAATCATGAATTGAATCATGAATCATGAATTGAATCATGAATCATGAATTATGAATTGAATCATGAATCATGATTTATGAGTCATGAATTGAATCATGAATCATGAATTGAATCATGAATCATGAATTGAATCATGAATCATGAATTGAATAATGAATCATGAATCATGAATCATGAATCATAAATTGAATCATGAATCATGAATCATGAATCGAATCATGAATTGAATCATAAGTCATGAATTGAATCATGAATCATCAATTATGAATTATGAATTGAATCATGAATCATGAATCATGAAATGAATCATGAATCATGAATCATGAAACGAATCATGAATCAAGAATAATGAATCAAATCATTAATCATGAATTGAATCATTAATCATGAATTGAATCATGAATCATGAATCATGAATCATAAATCATGAATCGAATCATAAATCATGAATCAAGAATCATGAATCGAATCATGAATCATGAATTAAATCAAGAATCATGAATCATGAATTATGAATCATGAATTGAATCATGAATCATGAATCATGCATTTAATCATGAATGATGAATCATGAATTGAATCATGAATCATGAATCGAATCATGAATCATGAATCGAATCATGAATCATGAATCATGAATTGAATCATAATTCATGATTTCTGAATGGAATCATGAATTGAATCATGAATCATGAATTGAATCATAAATTGAATCATGAATTGAATCATGAATTGAATCATGAATCATGAATTGAATCATGAATCATGAATTATAAATTGAATCATGAATCATGAATCATAAATCGAATCATGAGTCATGAATTTAATCAGGAATCGTGAATTGAATCATGAATCATGAATTATGAATTATGAATTGAATCATGAATCATGAATCATGAATTGAATCATGATTTATGAATCATGAATTGAATCATGAATTTAATCATGAATCATGAATTGAATCATGAATCATGAATTATGAATTAAATCATGAATCATGAATCATGAATTGAATCATGATTTATGAATCATGAATTGATTCATGAATTGAATCATGAATCGTGAATTGAATCATGAATCATGAATCATGAATCATAAATTGAATCATGAATCATGAATCATGAATCGAATCATGAATTGAATCATAAGTCATGAATTGAATCATGAATCATCAATTATGAATTATGAATTGAATCATGAATCATGAATCATGAAATAAATCATGAATCATGAATCATGAAACGAATCATGAATCATGAATCAAGAATCATGAATCGAATCATTAATCATGAGTTGAAGCATGAATCATAAATCATGAATTGAATCATGAATCATGAATCATGAAACGAATCATGAATCAAGAATCATGAATCGAATCATGAATCATGAATTAAATCAAGAATCATGAATCATGAATTATGAATCATGAATTGAATCATGAATCATGAATCATGCATTTAATCATGAATGATGAATCATGAATCGAATCATGAATCATTAATTTAATCATGAATCATGAATCATGAATTGAATCATGAATCATGAATTGAATCATGAATCATGATTTAAAAATAATGAATCGAATCATAAATAAAGAATTGAATCATGAATCATGAATCATGAATTGAATCATGAATCATGAATCATGAATCGAATCATGAATCATGAATCATGAATCATGAATTGAATCATAATTCATGATTTCTGAATATAATCATGAATTGAATCATGAATTGAATCATGAATCATGAATTGAATCATGAATCATGAATTATGAATTGAATCATGAATCATGAATCATAAATCGAATCATGAATTGAATCATAAGTCATGAATTGAATCATGAATCATCAATTATGAATTATGAATTGAATCATGAATCATGAATCATGAAATAAATCATGAATCATGAATCATGAAACGAATCATGAATCATGAATCAAGAATCATGAATCGAATCATTAATCATGAGTTGAAGCATGAATCATAAATCATGAATTGAATCATGAATCATGAATCATGAAACGAATCATGAATCAAGAATCATGAATCGAATCATGAATCATGAATTAAATCAAGAATCATGAATCATGAATTATGAATCATGAATTGAATCATGAATCATGAATCATGCATTTAATCATGAATGATGAATCATGAATCGAATCATGAATCATTAATTTAATCATGAATCATGAATCATGAATTGAATCATGAATCATGAATTGAATCATGAATCATGATTTAAAAATAATGAATCGAATCATAAATAAAGAATTGAATCATGAATCATGAATCATGAATTGAATCATGAATCATGAATCATGAATCGAATCATGAATCATGAATCATGAATCATGAATTGAATCATAATTCATGATTTCTGAATATAATCATGAATTGAATCATGAATTGAATCATGAATTGAATCATGAATCATGAATTGAATCATGAATCATGAATTATGAATTGAATCATGAATCATGAATCATAAATCGAATCATGAGTCATGAATTGAATCAGGAATCGTGAATTTAATCATGAATCATGAATCATTAAATCATGAATCATGAATTAAATCATGAATCATGAATTAAATCATGAATTGAATCATGAATCATGAATAATGAATCGAATCATGAATCATGAATCAAGAATCATGAATCGAATCATGAATCATGAATTGAATCAAGAATCATGAATCATGAATCATGAATCATAAATCATGAATTGAATCATGAATTATGAATTATGAATCATGAATCATGAATACTGAATGGAATCATGAATCATGAATTGAATCATGAATCATAAATTGAATCATAAATTTAATCATGAATTGAATCATGAATTGAATCATGAATCATGAATTGAATCATGAATCATGAATTATGATTTGAATCATGAATCATGAATCATAAATCGAATCATGAATCATGATTCATGAATTGAATCATGAATCATGAATTATTAATTGAATCATGAATCATTAATTGAATCATGAATCATGAATTATGAATCATGATTTCAATCATGAATCATGAATCATGAATTGAGTCATGAATTGAATCATGAATCATGAATCATGAATTGAATCATGAATCATGAATCATAAATCATGAATCATAAAATGAATCATGAATCATGAATTGAATCTTGAATTGAATCATGAATCATGAATTGAATCATGAATCATGAATTGAATTAATGAATCATGAATCATGAATCAAATCATAAATCATAAATTGAATCAAGAATCATGAATTTTGAATTAAATCATGAATTGAATCATAAATCATGAATTGAATCATGAATCATGAATCATGAATTAAATCATGAATCATGAATCATAAATCAAATCATGAATTGAATCATGAATCTAATCATGAATTGAATCATGAATCATAAATTGAATCATGAATAATGAATTGAATCCTAAATTGAATCATGAATCATGAATTATGAATTGAATCATGAATCATGAATCATGAATTGAATCATGAATCATGCATTGAATCATGAATCATGAATTGAATCATGAATCATGAATCGTATCATGAATCATGAATCAATAATCATGAATCATAAATTTAATCATGAATTGAATCATGAATTGAATCATGAATCATGAATTGAATCATGAATCATGAATTATGATTTGAATCATGAATCATGAATCATAAATCGAATCATGAATCATGATTTATGAATTGAATCATGAATCATGAATCATTAATTGAATCCTGAATCATGAATCATTAATTGAATCATGAATCATGAATTATGAATCATGATTTCAATCATGAATCATGAATCATGAATTGAGTCATGAATTGAATCATGAATCATGAATTGAATCATGAATCACGAATCATAAATCATGAATCATAAAATGAATCATGAATCATGAATTGAATCTTGAATTGAATCATGAATCATGAATTGAATCATGCATCATGAATTGAATTAATGAATCATGAATCATGAATCAAATCATAAATCATAAATTGAATCAAGAATCATGAATCATGAATTTTGAATTAAATCATGATTTGAATCATAAATCATGAATTGAATCATGAATCATGAATTAAATCATGAATCATGAATCATAAATCAAATCATGAATTGAATCATGAATCTAATCATGAATTGAATCATGAATCATAAATTGAATCATGAATAATGAATTGAATCCTAAATTGAATCATGAATCATGAATTATGAATTGAATCATGAATCATGAATCATGAATTATGAATTGAATCATGAATCATGAATTGAATCATGAATCATGAATCGTGAATTGAATCATGAATTGAATCATGAATCATGAATTGAATCATGAATCATGAATCATGAATGATAAATTGAATCATAAATCATGAATCATGAATCATAAATCATGAATTGAATCATGAATCATGCATTGAATCATGAATCATGAATTGAATCATGAATCATGAATCATGAATCGTATCATGAATCATGAATCAATAATCATGAATCGAATCATGAATTATGAATTGAATCATGAATCATAAATCATAAATTGAATCATGAATCATGAATCATGAATCGAATCATGAATTGAATCATGAATCGAATCATGAATTGAATCATGAATCATGAATTAAATCATGAATCATGAATTGAATCATGAATCATGGATTGAATCATGAATCATGATTCATGAATCATGAATTGAATAATGAATCATGAATTGAATCATGAATCATGAATCATGAATTGAATCATGAATCATGAATCGAATCATGAATCATGAATCATGAATTGAATCATGAATCATGAATCAAATCATGAATCATGAATTGACTCATGAATCATGAATCATGAATTGAATCATTAATCAGGAATCATGATTTGAATCATGAATCATGAATCATGAATTGAATCATGAATTGAATCATGAATCATGAATTGAATCATGAATCATGAATTATGAATTGAATCATGAATCATGAATCATGAATTAAATCACGAATCATGAATCTTGAATTGAATCATGGATCATGAATTGAATCATGAATCATGGAATTATGAATCGAATCATGAATCATGAATCATGAATTGAATCATGAATCGAATCATGAATTGAATCATAAATCATAAATTGTATCATGAATTGAATCATGAATCATAAATTGAATCATGAATCATGAATTGAATCATAAATTGAATCATGAATCATGAATTATGAATTGAATCATGAATCATGAATTATGAATTGAATCATGAATCATGAATTGAATCATGAATCATGAATCATGAATTGAATCATGAATCATGAATTGAATCATGAATCATGAATGATAAATTGAATCATAAATCATGAATCATGAATCATGAATCATGAATTGAATCATGAATCATGAATTGAATCATGAATCATGAATTGAATCATGAATCATGAATCATGAATCGTATCATGAATCATGAATCAATAATCATGAATCGAATCATGAATTATGAATTGAATCATGAATCATAAATCATAAATTGAATCATGAATCATGAATTGAATTGAGAATCATGATTCGAATCATGAATTGAATCATGAATCGAATCATGAATTGAATCATGAATCATGAATTGAATCATGAATCATGAATTGAATCATGAATCATGGATTGAATCATGAATCATGATTCATGAATCATGAATTGAATCGTGAATCATGAATTGAATCACGAATCATGAATCATGAATTAAATCACGAATCATGAATCTTGAATTGAATCATGGATCATGAATTGAATCATGAATCATGGAATCATGAATCGAATCATGAATCATTAATCATGAATTGAATCATGAATCGAATCATGAATTGAATCATAAATCATGAATTGAATCATGAATTGAATCATGAATCATAAATTAAATCATGAATCATGAATTTAATCATAAATTGAATCATGAATCATGAATTATGAATTGAATCATGAATCATGAATTGAATCATGAATCATGAATCATGAATTGAATCATGAATTGAATCATGAATCATGAATTGAATCATGAATCATGAATCATGAATGATAAATTGAATCATGAATCATGAATCATGAATCATAATTCATGAATTGAATCATGAATCATGAATTGAATCATGAATCATGAATTGAATCATGAATCATAAATCATGAATCGTATCATGAATCATGAATCAATAATCATGAATCGAATCATGAATCATGAATTGAATCATGAATCATGAATCGAATCATGAATTGAATCATGAATCGAATCATGAATTGAATCATGAATCATGAATTGAATCATGAATCATGAATTGAATCATGAATCATGATTCATGAATCATGAATCATGATTCATGAATCATGAATTGAATCGTGAATCATGAATTGAATCATGAATCATGAATTGAATAATGAATCATGAATTGAATCATGAATCATGAATCATGAATTGAATCATGAATCATGAATCGAATCATGAATCATGAATCATGAATTGAATCATGAATCATGAATCAAATCATGAATCATGAATCATGAATCATGAATTGAATCATTAATCAGAAATCATGATTTGAATCATGAATCATGAATCATGAATTGAATCATGAATTGAATCATGAATCATGACTTGAATCATGAATCATGAATTATGAATTGAATCATGAATCATGAATCATGAATTAAATCACGAATCATGAATCCTGAATTAAAACATCATGAATCATGATTCATGAATTAAATCACGAATCATGAATCTTGAATTGAATCATGGATCATGAATTGAATCATGAATCATGGAATCATGAATCGAATCATGAATCATTAATCATGAATTGAATCATAAATCATGAATTGAATCATGAATTGAATCATAAATCATGAATTGAATCATGAATTGAATCATGAATCATAAATTGAATCATGAATCATGAATTATGAATTGAATCATGAATCATGAATCATGAATTAAATCATGAATCATGAATTGAATCATGATTTGAATCATGAATTGAATCATGAATCATGAATCATGAATCATGAATGATAAATTGAATCATAAATCATGAATCATGAATCATGAATTGAATCATGAATCATGAATTGAATCATGAATTGAATCATGAATCATGAACCATGATTTGAATCATGAATCATAAATCATAAATTGAATCATGAATCATAATTTGAATCATGAATCTTGAATCGAATCATGAATTGAATCATGAATCGAATCATGAATTGAATCATGAATCGAATCATGAATTGAATCATGAATCATGAATTGAATCATGTATCATGAATTGAATCATGAATCATGGATTGAATCATGAATCATGAATTGAATCGTGAGTCATGAATCGAATCATGAATCATGAATCATGAATTGAATCATGAATCATGACTCAAATCATGAATCATGAATTGAATCATGAATCATGAATCGAATCATGAATCATGAATTGAATCATGAATCAAATCATGAATCATGAATTGAATCATGAATCATGAATTGAATCATGAATCATGAATCATGAATTGAATCATGAATTGAATCATGAATCATGAATTGAATCACAAATCATGAATCCTGAATTGAATCATGGATCATGAATCCTGAATCGAATCACGAATCGAATCATGACTTGAATTATGAATCATGAATTGAATCATAAATTGAATCATGAATCATGAATCATAAATTGAATCATGAATCATGAATCATGAATTGAATCAAGAATCATAAATCGAACCATGAATCATGAGTCATGAATCGAGTCATGAATCATGAATCAAATCATGAATCATAAATTAAATCATGAATAAAATCATGAATCATAAATCATGAATCATGAATTAAATCATGAATCATGAGTTGAATCATGAATCATGAATTGAATCATGAATCATGAATCCAAACATGAATCATGAATCGAATCATGAATCATGAATTTAATCATGAATCATGAAATGAATCATGACTTATGAATCATTAATCGAATCATGAATTGAATCATGAATCATGAATTGAATCATGAATCATGAATCGATTCATGAATCATGAATCATGAATTGAATCATAAATTGAATCATGAATCATGAATCATGAATTGAATCAAGAATCATGAATCGAGTCATGAATCATGAATCAAATCATGAATCATGAATTAAATCATGAATTAAATCATGAATCATGAATCATGAATCATGAGTTGAATCATGAATCATGAATTGAATCATGAATCATGAATCCAAACATGAATCATGAATCGAATCATGAATCATGAATTTAATCATGAATCATGAAATGAATCATGAATCATGAATCATTAATCGAATCATGAATTGAATCATGAATCATGAATTGAATCATGAATTGAATCATAAATCATGAATCGAATCATAAATCATGAATCATGAATTGAATCATGAATCTTGAATCATGAATTGAATTATAAATCATGAATCGAATCATGAATCATGAATCATGATATTAATCATGAATCATGAATTAAATCATGAATCATGAATTGAATCATGAATCATGAATCAAATCATAAATCATGAATTAAATCATGAATAAAATAATGCATCATGAATCATGAATCATTAATCGAATCATGAATTGAATCATGAATCATGAATTAAATCATGAATTGAATCATGAATCATGAATCAAATCATGAATCATGAATCATGAATTGAATCATGAATCTTGAGTCATGAATCGAATCATGAATCATGAATCATATGAATCATGAATCATGAATCATGAATTAAATCATGAATCATGAATTGAATCATGAATCATGAATGAAATCATAAATCACAAATTGAATCACGAATCATGAATTGAATAATGAATCATGAAATGAATCATGAATCATGAAGAAAATCATGAATCATGAATCAAATCATGAATCATGAATCATGAATCAAATCATGAATCATGAATTGTGAATTGATTCATGAATCAAATCATTAATCATGAATCATGAATTGAATCATGAATCATGAATCATGAATAGAATCATTAATCATGAATCAAATCATGAATCATGAATCGTGAATTGAATCATGAATCATGAATCATGAATAGAATCATGAATCATGAATCATGAATCAAATCATGAATCATGAAATGAATCATGAATCATGAATCATGAATCGAATCATGAATCATGAATCATAAATTGAATCATGAATTGAATCATGAATCATGAATTGAATCATGAATCATGAATCATGAACTGAATCATGAATCATGAATTGAATCATGAATCATGAATCCAATCATGAATCATGAATCCAATCATGAATCATGAGTCATGAATTGAATCATGAATCATGAATTGAATCATGAATTGAATCATGAATTGAATCATGAATCATGAATCGAATCATGAATCATGAGTCATGAATCGAATCATGAATCATGAATCATGAATCGAATCATGAATCATGAATTGAATCATGAATCATGAATCATGAATTGAATCATGAATCATGAATTGAATCATGAATCATGAATCCAATCATGAATCAGGAATTGAATCATGAATCATGAAATGTATCATGAATCATGAATTGAATCATGAACCATGAAATGAATCATGAATTGAATCATGAATTATGAATTGAATCATGAAATGAATCATGAATCAAATCATAAATCATAAATCATGAATCATAAATCATGAATCATGAATCATAAATCATGAATTTAATTTTGAAATGAATCATGAATCATGAATTGAATCATGAATCAAATCATGAATAATGAATTATGAATCAAATCATGAATCATGAATTGAATCATGAATCATGAATCTAATCATGATTCATGAGTTATGAATCGAATCATGAGTCCTGAATCATGAATTGAATCATGAATCATGAATCATGAATGGAATCATGAATCATAAATTGAATCATGAATCATGAATCGAATCATGAATCATGAATCAAATAATGAATCATGAATCGAATCATAAATTGAATCATGAATCATAAATCATAAAATGAATCATGAATTGAATCATAAATTGAATTATGAATAATGAATCATGAATTGAATCTTGAATTATGAATCCAATCATGAATCGAATAGTAAATTATGAATTAGGAATTCAATCATCAATCATGAATCATGAATCGAACCATGAATCATGAATCGAACCATGAATCATGAATCATGAATCGAGTCATGAATCATGAATTGAATTATGAATCATAAATTGAATCATGAATTGAATCTTGAATCATTAATCGCATCATGAATCATGAATTGAATCTTAAATCATGAATCATGAATTGAATCATGAATTATGAATCGAATCATGAATCAAATCATAAATCATGAATTGAATCATGAATTGAATCATGAATTGAATCATGAAACATGAAATAAATCATGAATTGAATCATGAATCATAAATCATGAAATAAATGATGAATTGTATCATGAATTAAATCATGAATCATGACAAATGAAAGGAATCATGAAATGAATAACGAATCATGAATTGAATCATGAATTGAATCATAAATCATGTATCATGAATCATGAATCAAATCATAAATCATGTATTGAATCATGAATCATGAATTGAATCATGAATCATGAGTCATGAATCGAATCATGAATCATGAATTGAATCATGAATCATGAATCAAATCATGAATCATGAATTGAATCATGAATCATGAGTCATTAATTGAATCTTGAATCATGAATCGCATCATGAATCATGAATTGAATCATGAACCATGAATCATGAATTGAATCATGAATTATGAATAGAATTATGAATCAAATCATGAATCATGAATTGAATCATGAATTGAATCATAAAACATGAAATGAATCATGAATTGAATCATGAATCACAAATCATGAAATAAATGATGAATTGAATCATGAATTAAATCATGAATCATGACAAATGAAATGAATCACGAAATGAATAACGAATCATGAATTGAATCATGAAATAAATCATGAATCATGAATTTAATCATAAATCATGAATCATGAATCATGAATCAAATCATGAATCATGTATTGAATCATGAATCATGAATTGAATCATGAATCATGAGTCATGAATCGAATCATGAATCATGAATTGAACCATGAATCATGAATCAAATCATGAATCATGAATTGAATCATGAATCATGAGTCATGAATCATGAATTGAATCATGAATAATGTGTTGAATCATGTATTATGAATTGAATCATAAATTGAATCATGAATCATGAATTGAATCATGAATTCCGAATCATGAATTGAATCATGAATCATGAATCATGAATCAAATCATGAATCATGAATTAAATCATGAATCATGAATTGAATCATGAATCATAAATCATGAAATAAATGATGAATTGAATCATGAATTAAATCATGAATCATGACTCATGAAATGAAAAACGAATCAGGAATAGAATCATGAATTAAATCATGAATCATGAATTGAATCAAGATTCATTAATAATGAATCAAGAATCATGAATTGAATCATGAAATTAATCATGAATCATGAATTGAATCATAAATCATGAATCATGAATCAAATCATGAATCATGAATCATGAATTGAATCATGAATCATGAGTCATGAATAGAATCATGAATCATGAATTGAATCATGAATCATGAATCAAATCATGAATCATGAATTGAATCATGAATCATGAATCATGAATTGTATCATGAATCATGAATCCAATTATGAATTATGAATCGAATCATGAATCATGAATCGAATCATGAATTGAATCATGAACCATGAAATAAATCTTTAATTGAATCATGAATCATGAATTAAATCATGAAATGAATCATGAATAATGAAATGAATCATAAATCATGAATCATGAATCAAAAATCATGAATTTAATTTTGAAATGAATCATGAATCATGAATTGAATCATAAATCAATTCATGAATAATGAATTATGAATCAAATCATGAATCATGAATTGAATCATGAATCATGAATCTAATCATGATTCATGAGTCATGAATCGAATCATGAATCATGAATCATGATTTGAATCATGAAGCATGAATCATGAATTGAATCATGAATCATGAATCATGAATTAAATCATGAATCATGATTTGAATCATGAATTGAATCATGAATCATGAATCATGAATGGAATCATGAATCATAAATTGAATCATGAATCATGAATTGAATCATGAATCATGAATCAAATAATGAATCATGAATCGAATCATAAATTGAATCAGGAATCATGAATCATAAAATGAATCATGAATTGAATTATGAATAATTAATCATGAATTCAATCATGAATCGAATCATGAATTATGAATTAGGAATTGAATCATCAATCATGAATCATGAATCGAACCATGAATCATGAATCATGAATCGATCCATGAATCATGAATCATGAATCGAGTCATGAATCATGAATTAAATCATGAAATGAATCATGAATCGAGTCATGAATCATGAATTGAATCATGAAATGAATCTTGAAACATGAAATGAATCATGAATCATAAATTGAATCATGAATCATGAATTGAATCATGAATCATGAATCATGAATTGAATCTTGAATCATGAATCGCATCATGAATCATGAATTGAATCATGAATCATGAATTGAATCATGAATTATGAATCGAATCATGAATCAAATCATGAATCATGAATTGAATCATGAATTGAATCATGAAACATGAAATAAATCATGAATTGAATCATGAATCATAAATCATGAAATAAATGATGAATTGAATCATGAATTAAATCATGAATCATGACAAATGAAAAAAATCATGAAATGAATAACGAATCATGAATTGAATCATGAAATAAATCATGAATCATGAATTGAATCATAAATCATGAATCATGAATCATGAATGAAATCATGAATCATGTATTGAATCATGAATCATGAATTGAATCATGAATCATGAGTCATGAATCGAATAATGAATCATGAATTGAATCATGAATCATGAATCAAATCATGAATCATGAATTGAATCATGAATTATGAGTTGAATCATGAATCATGAATTGAATCATAAATTGAATCATGAATCATGAATTGAATCAAGAATCATGAATTGAATCATGAATCATGAATCGAATCATGAATCATGAATCAAATCATGAATCATGAATTAAATCATGAATCATGAAATGAATCATGAATTGAAACATGAATCATAAATCATGAAATAAATGATAAATTGAATCATGAATTAAATCATGAATCATAACTCATGAAATGAATCATGAAATGAAAAACGAATCAGCAATAGAATCATGAATGAAATCATGAATCATGAATTGAATCAAGATTCATTAATCATGAATTAAGAATCATGAATTGAATCATGAAATTAATCATGAATCATGAATTGAATCATAAAAAATGAATCATGAATCAAATCATGATTTATGTATTGAATCATGAATCATGAATTGAATCATGAATCATGAGTCATGAATAGATTCATGAATCATGAATTGAATCATGAATCATGAATCAAATCATGAATCATGAATTGAATCATGAATCATGAATCATGAATTGAATCATGAATCATGAATCAAATCATGAATCATGAATTGAATCATGAATCATGAATCATGTATTGAATCATGAATCATGAATTGAATCATGAATCATGAGTCATGAATCGAATAATGAATCATGAATTGAATCATGAATCATGAATCAAATCATGAATCATGAATTGAATCATGAATAATGAGTTGAATCATGAATCATGAATTGAATCATAAATTGAATCATGAATCATGAATTGAATCAAGAATCATGAATTGAATCATGAATCATGAATCGAATCATGAATCATGAATCAAATCATGAATCATGAATTAAATCATGAATCATGAAATGAATCATGAATTGAAACATGAATCATAAATCATGAAATAAATGATAAATTGAATCATGAATGAAATCATGAATCATGAATTGAATCAAGATTCATTATTCATGAATTAAGAATCATGAATTGAATCATGAAATTAATCATGAATCATGAATTGAATCATAAAAAATGAATCATGAATCAAATCATGATTTATGTATTGAATCATGAATCATGAATTGAATCATGAATCATGAGTCATGAATAGATTCATGAATCATGAATTGAATCATGAATCATGAATCAAATCATGAATCATGAATTGAATCATGAATCATGAATCATGAATCATGAATTGAATCATGAATCATGAAATGAATCATGAATCATGAATCATGAATCGAATCATGAATTGAATCATGAATCATGAATTGAATCATGAATTCAATCATGAATCATGAATCGAATCATGAATCATTAATCATGATTTGAATCATGAATCATGAATTGAATCATGAATTACATCATGAATTGAATCATGAATCATGAATCGAATCATGAATCATGATATGAATTATGAATCATGAATTAAATCATGAATCATGAATTGAATCATGAATCATGAATCAAATCATAAATCACGAATTGAATCATGAATCATGAATTGAATAATGAATCATGAATCGAATCATGAATCATTAATCATAAATCGAATCATGAATCATGAATCGAATCATGATTTATGAATTGAATCATGAATTGAATCATGAATCATGAATCATGAAATGAATCATCAATTAAATCATGAATTGAATCATGAGTCATAAATCATGAAATGAATCATGAAATGAGTCGTGAATTTATTCATGAATCATGAATTAAATCATGAATCATGAATCATGAATTGAATCATGAATTGAATCATGAATCATGAATTGAATCATGAATCATGAATTCAATCATGAATCATGAATCCAATCATGAATCATGAATCAGGAATTCAATCATGAATCATGAAATGTATCATGAATCATGAATCGAATCATGAATTGAATCATGAACCATGAAATGAATCATGAATTGAATCATGAATCATGAATTGAATCATGAATTGAATCATGAATTGAATCATGAATCATGAATCGAATCATGAATCATGAGTCATGAATCGAATCATGAATCATGAATCATGAATCGAATCATGAATCATGAATTGAATCATAAATCATGAATCATGAATTGAATCATGAATCATGAATTGAATCATGAATCATGAATCCAATCATGAATCAGGAATTGAATCATGAATCATGAAATGTATCATGAATCATGAATTGAATCATGAACCATGAAATGAATCATGAATTGAATCATGAATTATGAATTGAATCATGAAATGAATCATGAATCAAATCATAAATCATAAATAATGAATCATGAATCATAAATCATGAATCATGAATCATAAATCATGAATTTAATTTTGAAATGAATCATGAATCATGAATTGAATCATGAATCAAATCATGAATAATGAATTATGAATCAAATCATGAATCATGAATTGAATCATGAATCATGAATCTAATCATGATTCATGAGTTATGAATCGAATCATGAGTCCTGAATCATGAATTGAATCATGAATCATGAATCATGAATGGAATCATGAATCATAAATTGAATCATGAATCATGAATCGAATCATGAATCATGAATCAAATAATGAATCATGAATCGAATCATAAATTGAATCATGAATCATAAATCATAAAATGAATCATGAATTGAATCATAAATTGAATTATGAATAATGAATCATGAATTGAATCTTGAATTATGAATCCAATCATGAATCGAATAGTAAATTATGAATTAGGAATTCAATCATCAATCATGAATCATGAATCGAACCATGAATCATGAATCGAACCATGAATCATGAATCATGAATCGAGTCATGAATCATGAATTGAATTATGAATCATAAATTGAATCATGAATTGAATCTTGAATCATTAATCGCATCATGAATCATGAATTGAATCTTAAATCATGAATCATGAATTGAATCATGAATTATGAATCGAATCATGAATCAAATCATAAATCATGAATTGAATCATGAATTGAATCATGAATTGAATCATGAAACATGAAATAAATCATGAATTGAATCATGAATCATAAATCATGAAATAAATGAATTGTATCATGAATTAAATCATGAAATATGACAAATGAAAGGAATCATGAAATGAATAACGAATCATGAATTGAACCATGAATTGAATCATAAATCATGTATCATGAATCATGAATCAAATCATAAATCATGTATTGAATCATGAATCATGAATTGAATCATGAATCATGAGTCATGAATCGAATCATGAATCATGAATTGAATCATGAATCATGAATCAAATCATGAATCATGAATTGAATCATGAATCATGTGTCATTAATTGAATCTTGAATCATGAATCGCATCATGAATCATGAATTGAATCATGAATCATGAATCATGAATTGAATCATGAATTATGAATAGAATTATGAATCAAATCATGAATCATGAATTGAATCATGAATTGAATCATAAAACATGAAATGAATCATGAATTGAATCATGAATCATAAATCATGAAATAAATGATGAATTGAATCATGAATTAAATCATGAATCATGACAAATGAAATGAATCACGAAATGAATAACGAATCATGAATTGAATCATGAAATAAATCATGAATCATGAATTTAATCATAAATCATGAATCATGAATCATGAATCAAATCATGAATCATGTATTGAATCATGAATCATGAATTGAATCATGAATCATGAGTCATGAATCGAATCATGAATCATGAATTGAACCATGAATCATGAATCAAATCATGAATCATGAGTCATGAATCATGAATTGAATCATGAATAATGTGTTGAATCATGTATTATGAATTGAATCATAAATTGAATCATGAATCATGAATTGAATCATGAATTCCGAATCATGAATTGAATCATGAATCATGAATTATGAATCAAATCATGAATCATGAATTAAATCATGAATCATGAATTGAATCATGAATCATAAATCATGAAATAAATGATAAATTGAATCATGAATTAAATCATGAATCATGACTCATGAAATGAATCATGAAATGAAAAACGAATCAGGAATAGAATCATGAATTAAATCATGAATCATGAATTGAATCAAGATTCATTAATAATGAATCAAGAATCATGAATTGAATCATGAAATTAATCATGAATCATGAATTGAATCATAAATCATGAATCATGAATCAAATCATGAATCATGAATCATGAATTGAATCATGAATCATGAGTCATGAATAGAATCATGAATCATGAATTGAATCATGAATCATGAATCAAATCATGAATCATGAATTGAATCATGAATCATGAATCATGAATTGTATCATGAATCATGAATCCAATTATGAATTATGAATCGAATCATGAATCATGAATCGAATCATGAATTGAATCATGAACCATGAAATGAATCTTTAATTGAATCATGAATCATGAATTAAATCATGAAATGAATCATGAATAATGAAATGAATCATAAATCATGAATCATGAATCAAAAATCATGAATTTAATTTTGAAATGAATCATGAATCATGAATTGAATCATAAATCAATTCATGAATAATGAATTATGAATCAAATCATGAATCATGAATTGAATCATGAATCATGAATCTAATCATGATTCATGAGTCATGAATCGAATCATGAATCATGAATCATGATTTGAATCATGAAGCATGAATCATGAATTGAATCATGAATCATGAATCATGAATTAAATCATGAATCATGATTTGAATCATGAATTGAATCATGAATCATGAATCATGAATGGAATCATGAATCATAAATTGAATCATGAATCATGAATTGAATCATGAATCATGAATCAAATAATGAATCATGAATCGAATCATAAATTGAATCAGGAATCATGAATCATAAAATGAATCATGAATTGAATTATGAATAATTAATCATGAATTCAATCATGAATCGAATCATGAATTATGAATTAGGAATTGAATCATCAATCATGAATCATGAATCGAATCATGAATTATGAATTAGGAATTGAATCATCAATCATGAATCATGAATCGAACCATGAATCATGAATCATGAATCGATCCATGAATCATGAATCATGAATCGAGTCATGAATCATGAATTAAATCATGAAATGAATCATGAATCGAGTCATGAATCATGAATTGAATCATGAAATGAATCTTGAAACATGAAATGAATCATGAATCATAAATTGAATCATGAATCATGAATTGAATCATGAATCATGAATCATGAATTGAATCTTGAATCATGAATCGCATCATGAATCATGAATTGAATCATGAATCATGAATTGAATCATGAATTATGAATCGAATCATGAATCAAATCATGAATCATGAATTGAATCATGAATTGAATCATGAAACATGAAATAAATCATGAATTGAATCATGAATCATAAATCATGAAATAAATGATGAATTGAATCATGAATTAAATCATGAATCATGACAAATGAAAAAAATCATGAAATGAATAACGAATCATGAATTGAATCATGAAATAAATCATGAATCATGAATTGAATCATAAATCATGAATCATGAATCATGAATGAAATCATGAATCATGTATTGAATCATGAATCATGAATTGAATCATGAATCATGAGTCATGAATCGAATAATGAATCATGAATTGAATCATGAATCATGAATCAAATCATGAATCATGAATTGAATCATGAATAATGAGTTGAATCATGAATCATGAATTGAATCATAAATTGAATCATGAATCATGAATTGAATCAAGAATCATGAATTGAATCATGAATCATGAATCGAATCATGAATCATGAATCAAATCATGAATCATGAATTAAATCATGAATCATGAAATGAATCATGAATTGAAACATGAATCATAAATCATGAAATAAATGATAAATTGAATCATGAATTAAATCATGAATCATAACTCATGAAATGAATCATGAAATGAAAAACGAATCAGCAATAGAATCATGAATGAAATCATGAATCATGAATTGAATCAAGATTCATTAATCATGAATTAAGAATCATGAATTGAATCATGAAATTAATCATGAATCATGAATTGAATCATAAAAAATGAATCATGAATCAAATCATGATTTATGTATTGAATCATGAATCATGAATTGAATCATGAATCATGAGTCATGAATAGATTCATGAATCATGAATTGAATCATGAATCATGAATCAAATCATGAATCATGAATTGAATCATGAATCATGAATCATGAATCATGAATTGAATCATGAATCATGAAATGAATCATGAATCATGAATCATGAATCGAATCATGAATTGAATCATGAATCATGAATTGAATCATGAATTCAATCATGAATCATGAATCGAATCATGAATCATTAATCATGATTTGAATCATGAATCATGAATCATGAATTGAATCATGAATTACATCATGAATTGAATCATGAATCATGAATCGAATCATGAATCATGATATGAATTATGAATCATGAATTAAATCATGAATCATGAATTGAATCATGAATCATGAATCAAATCATAAATCACGAATTGAATCATGAATCATGAATTGAATCATGAATCATGAATCGAATCATGATTTATGAATTGAATCATGAATTGAATCATGAATCATGAATCATGAAATGAATCATCAATTAAATCATGAATTGAATCATGAGTCATGAATCATGAAATGAATCATGAAATGAGTCGTGAATTTAATCATGAATCATGAATTAAATCATGAATCATGAATCATGAATTGAATCATGAATTGAATCATGAATCATGAATCATGAATTGAATCATGAATCATGAATTCAATCATGAATCATGAATCCAATCATGAATCATGAATCAGGAATTCAATCATGAATCATGAAATGTATCATGAATCATGAATCGAATCATGAATTGAATCATGAACCATGAAATGAATCATGAATTGAATCATGAATTATGAATTGAATCATGAAATGAATCATGAATCAAATCATGAATCATAAATCATGAATCATGAATCATAAATCATGAATTTAATTTTGAAATGAATCATGAATCATGAATTGAATCATGAATCAAATCATGAATAATGAATTATGAATCAAATCATGAATCATGAATTGAATCATAAATCATGAATCATGAATTAAATCATGAATCATGAATTGAATCATGAATCATGAATCATGAATTAAATCATGAATCATGAATTGAATCATGATTTGAATCATGAATTGAATCAGGAATCATGAATCATGAATGGAATCATGAATCATAAATTGAATCATGAATCATGAATTGAATCATGAATCATGAATCAAATAATGAATCATGATTCGAATTATAAATTGAATCATGAATCATGAATCATAAAATGAATCATGAATTGAATCATAAATTGAATTATGAATAATGAATCATGAATTGAATCTTGAATTATGAATCCAATCATGAATCGAATCATAAATTATGAATTAGGATTTCAATCATCAATCATGAATCATGAATCGAACCATGAATCATGAATCATGAATCATGAATTGAATCATGAATCATAAATTGAATCATGAATTGAATCTTGAATCATTAATCGCATCATGAATCATGAATTGAATCATGAATCATGAATCATGAATTGAATTGAATCATGAATTATGAATTGAATCATGAATCATGAATTGAATCATGAATTGAATCATGAATTGAATCATGAAACATGAAATAAATCATGAATTGAATCATGAATCATAAATCATGAAATAAATGATGAATTGAATCATGAA
Source organism: Mixophyes fleayi (assembly GCF_038048845.1). NCBI lineage: Eukaryota > Metazoa > Chordata > Amphibia > Anura > Limnodynastidae > Mixophyes > Mixophyes fleayi. Next base: position 158,171 of record NW_027448667.1, read on the forward strand.
TTAAATCATGAATCATGACAAATGAAATGAATCATGAAATGAATAACGAATCATGAATTGAATCATGAAATAAATCATGAATCATGAATTGAATCATAAATCATGAATCATGAATCATGAATCAAATCATAAATCATGTATTGAATCATGAATCATGAATTGAATCATGAATCATGAGTCATGAATCGAATCATGAATCATATATTGAATCATGAATCATGAATCAAATCATGAATTATGAATTGAATCATGAATCATGAGTCATGAATTGAATCTTGAATCATGAATCGCATCATGAATCATGAATTGAATCATGAATCTTGAATTGAATCATGAATTATGAATCGAATCATGAATCAAATCATGAATCATGAATTAAATCATGAATTGAATCATAAAACATGAAATGAATCATGAATTGAATCATGAATCATAAATCATGAAATAAATGATGAATTGAATCATGAATTAAATCATGAATCATGACAAATGAAATGAATCACGAAATGAATAACGAATCATGAATTGAATCATGAAATATATCATGAATCATGACTTTAATCATAAATCATGAATCATGAATCATGAATCAAATCATGAATCATGAATTAAATCATGAATCATGAATCATAAATCATGAAATAAATGATAAATTGAATCATGAATTAAATCATGAATCATGACTCATGAAATGAAAAACGAATCAGGAATAGAATCATGAATTAAATCATGAATCATGAATTTAATAAAGATTCATTAATAATGAATCAAGAATCATGAATTGAATCATGAAATTAATCATGAATCATGAATTGAATCATAAATCATGAATCATGAATCAAATCATGAATCATGAATCAAAAATTGAATCATGAATCATGAGTCATGAATAGAATCATGAATCATGAATTGAATCATGAATCATGAATCAAATCATGAATCATGCATTGAATCATGAATCATGAATCATGAATCAAATCATGAATCATGAATTGAATCATGAATCATGAATCATGAATCATGAATTGAATCATGAATCATGAGTTATGAATAGAATCATGATTCATGAATTGAATCATGAATCATGAATCAAATCATGAATTGAATCATGAATCATGAATCATGAATTGAATCATGAATCATGAGTTGAATCATGAATCATGAATCATGAATCATAAATTATAAATCATGAATTGTATCATGAATCATGAATCCAATTATGAATTATGAATCGAATCATGAATCATGAATCGAATCATGAATTGAATCATGAACCATGAAATGAATCATGAATTGAATCATGAATCATGAATTGAATCATGAAATGAATCATGAATAATGAAATGAATCATAAATCATGAATCATGAATCATAAATCATGAATTTAATTTTGAAATGAATCATGAATCATGAATTGAATCATGAATCAAATCATGAATAATGAATTATGAATCAAATCATGAATCATGAATTGAATCATGAATCATGAATCTAATCATGATTCATGAGTCATGAATCGAATCATGAATCATGAATCATGATTTGAATCATGAAGCATGAATAATGAATTGAATCATGAATCATGAATCATGAATTAAATCATGAATCATGAATTGAATCATGAATTGAATCATGAATTGAATCATGAATCATGAATCATGAATGGAATCATGAATCATAAATTGAATCATGAATCATGAATTGAATCATGAATCATATATCAAATAATGAATCATGAATCATAAAATGAATCATGAATTGAATTATGAATAATGAATCATGAATTCAATCTTGAATTATGAATCCAATCATGAATCGAATCATGAATTATGAATTAGGAATTGAATCATCAATCATGAATCATGAATCGAACAATGAATCATGAATCATGAATCGAACCATGAATCATGAATCATGAATCGAGTCATGAATCATGAATTGAATCATGAAATGAATCATGAATCGAGTCATGAATCATGAATTGAATCATGAAATGAATCTTGAAACATGAAATGAATCATGAATCATGAATTGAATCATGAATCATGAATTGAATCATGAATCATGAATCATGAATCATGAATTGAATCTTGAATCATGAATCACATCATGAATCATGAACTGAATCATGAATCATGAATTGAATCATGAATTATGAATCGAATCATGAATCAAATCATGAATCATGAATTGAATCATGAATTGAATCATGAAACATGAAATAAATCATGAATTGAATCATGAATCATAAATCATGAAATAAATGATGAATTGAATCATGAATTAAATCATGAATCATGACAAATGAAAAAAATCATGAAATGAATAACGAATCATGAATTGAATCATGAAATAAATCATGAATCATGAATTGAATCATAAATCATGAATCATGAATCAAATCATGAATCATGTATTGAATCATGAATCATGAATTGAATCATGAATCATGAGTCATGAATCGAATCATGAATCATGAATTGAACCATGAATCATGAATCAAATCATGAATCATGAATTGAATCATGAATCATGAGTCATGAATCATGAATTGAATCATGAATAATGTGTTGAATCATGAATTATGAATTGAATCATAAATTGAATCATGAATCATGAATTGAATCATGAATCCCGAATCATGAATTGAATCATGAATCATGAATCATGAATCAAATCATGAATCATGAATTAAATCATGAATCATGAATTGAATCATGAATCATAAATCATGAAATAAATGATAAATTGAATCATGAATTAAATCATGAATCATGACTCATGAAATGAATCATGAAATGAAAAAACGAATCAGGAATATAATCATGAAATGAATCTTGAAACATGAAATGAATCAAGAATCATGAATTGAATCATGAAATTAATCATGAATCATGAATTGAATCATAAATCATGAATCATGAATCAAATCATGAATGATGAATCATGAATTGAATCATGAATCATGAGTCATGAATAGAATCATGAATCATGAATTGAATTATGAATCAAATCATGAATCATGAATTGAATCATGAATCATGAATCATGAATCATGAATTGAATCATGAATCATGAGTCATGAATAGAATCATGAATCATGAATTGAATCATGAATCATGAATCAAATCATGAATTGAATCATGAATCATGAATTGAATCATGAATCATGAGTTGAATCATGAATCATGAATTGAATTATGAATCATAAATCATGAATCATGAATCATGAATTGTATCATGAATCATGAATCCAATTATGAATTATGAATTGAATCATGAATCATGAATCGAATCATGAATTGAATCATGAACCATGAAATGAATCATTAATTGAATCATGAATCATGAATTGAATCATGAAATGAATCATGAATAATGAAATGAATCATAAATCATGAATTTATTTTTGAAATGAATCATGAATCATGAATTGAATCATGAATCAAATCATGAATAATGAATCATGAATTGAATCATGAATCATGAATTGAATCATGAATCATGAATCAAATAATGAATCATGAATCGAATCATAAATTGAATCAGGAATCATGAATCATAAAATAAATCATGAATTGAATTATGAATAATGAATCATGAATTCAATCATGAATCGAATCATGAATTATGAATTAGGAATTGAATCATCAATCATGAATCATGAATCGAACCATGAATCATGAATCATGAATCGAACCATGAATCATGAATCATGAATCGAGTCATGAATCATGAATTAAATCATGAAATGAATCATGAATCGAGTCATGAATCATGAATTGAATCATGAAATGAATCTTGAAACATGAAATGAATCATGAATCATAATTTGAATCATGAATCATGAATTGAATCATGAATCATGAATCATGAATTGAATCTTGAATCATGAATCGCATCATGAATCATGAATTGAATCATGAATCATGAATTGAATCATGAATTATGAATCGAATCATGAATCAAATCATGAATCATGAATTGAATCATGACAAATGAAAAAAATCATGAAATGAATAACGAATCATGAATTGAATCATGAAATAAATCATGAATCATGAATTGAATCATAAATCATGAATCATGAATCATGAATCAAATCATGAATCATGTATTGAATCATGAATCATGAATTGAATCATGAATCATGAGTCATGAATCGAATAATGAATCATGAATTGAATCATGAATCATGAATCAAATCATGAATCATGAATTGAATCATGAATCATGAGTCATGAATCATGAATTGAATCATGAATAATGAGTTGAATCATGAATCATGAATTGAATCATAAATTGAATCATGAATCATGAATTGAATCATGAATCATGAATTGAATCATGAATCGGATCATGAATCATGAATCAAATCATGAATCATGAATTAAATCATGAATCATGAAATGAATCATGAATTGAAACATGAATCATAAATCATGAAATAAATGATCAATTGAATCATGAATTAAATCATGAATCATAACTCATGAAATGAATCATGAAATGAAAAACGAATCAGCAAAAGAATCATGAATGAAATCATGAATCATGAATTGAATCAAGATTCATTAATCATGAAACAAGAATCATGAATTGAATCATGAAATTAATTATGAATCATGAATTGAATCATAAATAATGAATCATGAATCAAATCATGATTTATGTATTGAATCATGAATCATGAATTGAATCATGAATCATGAATTGAATCATGAATCATGAATCAAATCATGAATCATGAATTGAATCATGAATCATGAATCATGAATCATGAATTGAATCATGAATCATGAAATGAATCATGAATCGAATCATGAATTGAATCATGAATCATGAATTGAATCATGAATTCAATCATGAATCATGAATCGAATCATGAATCATTAATCATGATTTGAATCATGAATCATGAATCATGAATTGAATCATGAATCTTGAATCATGGATTAAATCATGAATTGAATCATGAATCATGAATCGAATCATGAATCATGATATGAATCATGAATCATGAATTAAATCATGAATCATGAATCATGAATGAAATCATAAATCACGAATTGAATCATGAATCATGAATTGAATAATGAATCATGAAATGATTCATGAATCATGAAGCAAATTATGAATCATGAATCATGAATCATGAATTGAATCATGAATCATGAATCATGAATAGAATCATAAATCATTAATCATGAATCAAATCATGAATCATGAATCATGAATTGAATCATGAATCATGAATCATGAATAGAATCATGAATCATGAATCATGAATCAAATCATGAATCATGAATTGAATCATGAATCATGAATCATGAATAGAATCATGAATCGAATCATGAATCATTAATCATAAATCGAATCATGAATCATGAATCGAATCAAGAATCATGAATCGAATCATGAATCATTAATCATAAATCGAATCATGAATCATGAATCGAATCATGAATCATGAAATGAATCATCAATTAAATCATGAATTGAATCATGAATCATGAATCATGAAATGAATCGTGAATTTAATCATGAATCATGATTTAAATCATGAATCATGAATCATGAATTGAATCATGAATTGAATCATGAATCATAAATCATGAATTGAATCATGAATCATGAATTCAATCATGAATTATGAATCCAATCATGAATCATGAATCAGGAATTGAATCATGAAATGTATCATGAATCATGAATCGAATCATGAATTGAATCATGAATTATGAATTGAATCATGAAATGAATCATGAATCAAATCATGAATCATAAATCATGAATCATGAATCATAAATCATGAATTTAATTTTGAAATGAATCATGAATCATGAATTGAATCATGAATCAAATCATGAATAATGAATTATGAATCAAATCATGAATCATGAATTGAATCATAAATCATGAATCTAATCATGATTCATGAGTCATGAATCATGAATTGAATCATGAATCATGAATCATGAATTAAATCATGAATCATGAATTGAATCATGAATCATGAATTAAATCATGAATCATGAATTGAATCATGATTTGAATCATGAATTAAATCAGGAATCATGAATCATGAATGGAATCATGAATCATAAATTGAATCATGAATCATGAATTGAATTATGAATCATGAATCAAATAATGAATCATGAATCGAATCATAAATTGAATCATGAATCATGAATCATAAAATGAATCATGAATTCAATCATAAATTGAATTATGAATAATGAGTCATGAATTGAATCTTGAATTATGAATCCAATCATGAATCAAATCATAAATTATGAATTAGGAATTCAATCATCAATCATGGATCATGAATCGAACCATGAATCATGAATCATGAATCGAACCATGAATCATGAATCATGAATCGAGTCATGAATCATGAATTGAATCATGAATCATAAATGAAATCATGAATTGAATCTTGAATCATTAATCGCATCATGAATCATGAATTGAATCATGAATCATGAATCATGAATTGAATCATGAATTATGAATCGAATCATGAATCAAAAAATGAATCATGAATTGAATCATGAATTGAATCATGAATTGAATCATGAAACATGAAATAAATCATGAATTGAATCATGAATCATAAATCATGAAATAAATGATGAATTGAATCATGAATTAAATCATGAATCATGACAAATGAAATGAATCATGAAATGAATAACGAATCATGAATTGAATCATGAAATAAATCATGAATCATGAATTGAATCATAAATCATGAATCATGAATCATGAATCAAATCATAAATCATGTATTGAATCATGAATCATGAATTGAATCATGAATCATGAGTCATGAATCGAATCATGAATCATGAATTGAATCATGAATCATGAATCAAATCATGAATTATGAATTGAATCATGAATCATGAGTCATGAATTGAATCTTAAATCATGAATCGCATCATGAATCATGAATTGAATCATGAATCATGAATCTTGAATTGAATCATGAATTATGAATCGAATCATGAATCAAATCATGAATCATGAATTGAATCATGAATTGAATCATAAAACATGAAATGAATCATGAATTGAATCATGAATCATAAATCATGAAATAAATGATGAATTGAATCATGAATTAAATCATGAATCATGACAAATGAAATGAATCACGAAATGAATAACGAATCATGAATTGAATCATGAAATAAATCATGAATCATGACTTTAATCATAAATCATGAATCATGAATCATGAATCAAATCATGAATCATGTATTGAATCATGAATCATGAATTGAATCATGAATCATGAGTCATGAATCGAATCATGAATCATGAATTGAACCATTAATCATGAATCAAATCATGAATCATGAATTGAATCATGAATCATGAGTCATGAATCATGAATTGAATCATGAATAATGTGTTGAATCATGAATTATGAATTGAATCATAAATTGAATCATGAATCATGAATTGAATCATGAATCCCGAATCATGAATTGAATCATGAATCATGAATCGAATCATGAATCATGAATCAAATCATGAATCATGAATTAAATCATGAATCATGAATTGAATCATGAATCATAAATCATGAAATAAATGATAAATTGAATCATGAATTAAATCATGAATCATGAATTGAATCAAGATTCATTAATAATGAATCAAGAATCATGAATTGAATCATGAAATTAATCATGAATCATGAATTGAATCATAAATCATGAATCATGAATCAAATCATGAATCATGAATTGAATCATGAATCATGAGTCATGAATAGAATCATGAATCATGAATTGAATCATGAATCATGAATCAAATCATGAATCATGAATTGAATCATGAATCATGAATCATGAATCATGAATTGAATCATGAATCATGAGTCATGAATAGAATCATGAATCATGAATTGAATCATGAATCATGAATCAAATCATGAATTGAATCATGAATCATGAATCATGAATTTAATCATGAATCATGAGTTGAATCATGAATCATGAATTGAATCATGAATCATAAATCATAAATCATGAATCATGAATTGTATCATGAATCATGAATCCAATTATGAATTATGAATCGAATCATGAATCATGAATCGAATCATGAATTGAATCATGAACCATGAAATGAATCATAAATTGCATCATGAATCATGAATTGAATCATGAATCATGAATTGAATCATGAATCATGAATCGGATCATGAATCATGAATCAAATCATGAATCATGAATTAAATCATGAATCATGAAATGAATCATGAATTGAAACATGAATCATAAATCATGAAATAAATGATCAATTGAATCATGAATTAAATCATGAATCATAACTCATGAAATGAATCATGAAATGAAAAACGAATCAGCAAAAGAATCATGAATGAAATCATGAATCATGAATTGAATCAAGATTCATTAATCATGAAACAAGAATCATGAATTGAATCATGAAATTAATTATGAATCATGAATTGAATCATAAATAATGAATCATGAATCAAATCATGATTTATGTATTGAATCATGAATCATGAATTGAATCATGAATCATGAATTGAATCATGAATCATGAATCAAATCATGAATCATGAATTGAATCATGAATCATGAATCATGAATCATGAATTGAATCATGAATCATGAAATGAATCATGAATCGAATCATGAATTGAATCATGAATCATGAATTGAATCATGAATTCAATCATGAATCATGAATCGAATCATGAATCATTAATCATGATTTGAATCATGAATCATGAATCATGAATTGAATCATGAATCTTGAATCATGGATTAAATCATGAATTGAATCATGAATCATGAATTGAATCATGAATCATGAAATGATTCATGAATCATGAAGCAAATTATGAATCATGAATCATGAATCATGAATTGAATCATGAATCATGAATCATGAATAGAATCATAAATCATTAATCATGAATCAAATCATGAATCATGAATCATGAATTGAATCATGAATCATGAATCATGAATAGAATCATGAATCATGAATCATGAATCAAATCATGAATCATGAATTGAATCATGAATCATGAATCATGAATAGAATCATGAATCGAATCATGAATCATTAATCATAAATCGAATCATGAATCATGAATCGAATCAAGAATCATGAATCGAATCATGAATCATTAATCATAAATCGAATCATGAATCATGAATCGAATCATGAATCATGAAATGAATCATCAATTAAATCATGAATTGAATCATGAATCATGAATCATGAAATGAATCGTGAATTTAATCATGAATCATGAATTAAATCATGAATCATGAATCATGAATTGAATCATGAATTGAATCATGAATCATAAATCATGAATTGAATCATGAATCATGAATTCAATCATGAATTATGAATCCAATCATGAATCAGGAATTGAATCATGAAATGTATCATGAATCATGAATCGAATCATGAATTGAATCATGAATTATGAATTGAATCATGAAATGAATCATGAATCAAATCATGAATCATAAATCATGAATCATGAATCATAAATCATGAATTTAATTTTGAAATGAATCATGAATCATGAATTGAATCATGAATCAAATCATGAATAATGAATTATGAATCAAATCATGAATCATGAATTGAATCATAAATCATGAATCTAATCATGATTCATGAGTCATGAATCATGAATTGAATCATGAATCATGAATCATGAATTAAATCATGAATCATGAATTGAATCATGAATTAAATCATGAATCATGAATTGAATCATGATTTGAATCATGAATTAAATCAGGAATCATGAATCATGAATGGAATCATGAATCATAAATTGAATCATGAATCATGAATTGAATTATGAATCATGAATCAAATAATGAATCATGAATCGAATCATAAATTGAATCATGAATCATGAATCATAAAATGAATCATGAATTCAATCATAAATTGAATTATGAATAATGAATCATGAATTGAATCTTGAATTATGAATCCAATCATGAATCAAATCATAAATTATGAATTAGGAATTCAATCATCAATCATGGATCATGAATCGAACCATGAATCATGAATCATGAATCGAACCATGAATCATGAATCATGAATCGAGTCATGAATCATGAATTGAATCATGAATCATAAATTAAATCATGAATTGAATCTTGAATCATTAATCGCATCATGAATCATGAATTGAATCATGAATCATGAATCATGAATTGAATCATGAATTATGAATCGAATCATGAATCAAAAAATGAATCATGAATTGAATCATGAATTGAATCATGAATTGAATCATGAAACATGAAATAAATCATGAATTGAATCATGAATCATAAATCATGAAATAAATGATGAATTGAATCATGAATTAAATCATGAATCATGACAAATGAAATGAATCATGAAATGAATAACGAATCATGAATTGAATCATGAAATAAATCATGAATCATGAATTGAATCATAAATCATGAATCATGAATCATGAATCAAATCATAAATCATGTATTGAATCATGAATCATGAATTGAATCATGAATCATGAGTCATGAATCGAATCATGAATCATGAATTGAATCATGAATCATGAATCAAATCATGAATTATGAATTGAATCATGAATCATGAGTCATGAATTGAATCTTAAATCATGAATCGCATCATGAATCATGAATTGAATCATGAATCATGAATCTTGAATTGAATCATGAATTATGAATCGAATCATGAATCAAATCATGAATCATGAATTGAATCATGAATTGAATCATAAAACATGAAATGAATCATGAATTGAATCATGAATCATAAATCATGAAATAAATGATGAATTGAATCATGAATTAAATCATGAATCATGACAAATGAAATGAATCACGAAATGAATAACGAATCATGAATTGAATCATGAAATAAATCATGAATCATGACTTTAATCATAAATCATGAATCATGAATCATGAATCAAATCATGAATCATGTATTGAATCATGAATCATGAATTGAATCATGAATCATGAGTCATGAATCGAATCATGAATCATGAATTGAACCATTAATCATGAATCAAATCATGAATCATGAATTGAATCATGAATCATGAGTCATGAATCATGAATTGAATCATGAATAGTGTGTTGAATCATGAATTATGAATTGAATCATAAATTGAATCATGAATCATGAATTGAATCATGAATCCCGAATCATGAATTGAATCATGAATCATGAATCGAATCATGAATCATGAATCAAATCATGAATCATGAATTAAATCATGAATCATGAATTGAATCATGAATCATAAATCATGAAATAAATGATAAATTGAATCATGAATTAAATCATGAATCATGAATTGAATCAAGATTCATTAATAATGAATCAAGAATCATGAATTGAATCATGAAATTAATCATGAATCATGAATTGAATCATAAATCATGAGTCATGAATAGAATCATGAATCATGAATTGAATCATGAATCATGAATCAAATCATGAATCATGAATTGAATCATGAATCATGAATCATGAATCATGAATTGAATCATGAATCATGAGTCATGAATAGAATCATGAATCATGAATTGAATCATGAATCATGAATCAAATCATGAATTGAATCATGAATCATGAATCATGAATTGAATCATGAATCATGAGTTGAATCATGAATCATGAATTGAATCATGAATCATAAATCATAAATCATGAATCATGAATTGTATCATGAATCATGAATCCAATTATGAATTATGAATCGAATCATGAATCATGAATCGAATCATGAATTGAATCATGAACCATGAAATGAATCATGAATTGAATAATGAAATGAATCATAAATCATGAATCATGAATCATAAATCATGAATTTAATTTTGAAATGAATCATGAATCATGAATTGAATCATGAATCAAATCATGAATAATGAATTATGAATCAAATCATGAATCATGAATTGAATCATGAATCATGAATCTAATCATGATTCATGAGTCATGAATCGAATCATGAATCATGAATCATGATTTGAATCATGAAGCATGAATCATGAATTGAATCATGAATCATGAATCATGAATTAAACCATGAATCATGAATTGAATCATGATTTGAATCATGAATTGAATCATGAATCATGAATCATGAATGGAATCATGAATCATAAATTGAATCATGAATCATGAATTGAATCATGAATCATGAATCAAATAATGAATCATGAATCGAATCATAAATTGAATCATGAATCATGAATCATAAAATGAATCATGAATTGAATTATGAATAATGAATCATGAATTCAATCTTGAATTATGAATCCAATCATGAATCGAATCATGAATTATGAATTAGGAATTGAATCATCAATCATGAATCATGAATCGAACCATGAATCATGAATAATGAATCGAACCATGAATCATGAATCATGAATCGAGTCATGAATCATGAATTGAATCATGAAATGAATCATGAATCGAGTCATGAATCATGAATTGAATCATGAAATGAATCTTGAAACATGAAATGAATCATGAAGCATGAATTGAATCATGAATCATGAATTGAATCATGAATCATGAATCATGAATTGAATCTTGAATCATGAATCACATCATGAATCATGAACTGAATCATGAATCATGAATTGAATCATGAATTATGAATCGAATCATGAATCAAATCATGAATCATGAATTGAATCATGAATTGAATCATGAAACATGAAATAAATCATGAATTGAATCATGAATCATAAATCATGAAATAAATGATGAATTGAATCATGAATTAAATCATGAATCATGACAAATGAAAAAAATCATGAAATGAATAACGAATCATGAATTGAATCATGAAATAAATCATGAATCATGAATTGAATCATAAATCATGAATCATGAATTGAATCATAAATCATGAATCATGAATCAAATCATGAATCATGTATTGAATCATGAATCATGAATTGAATCATGAATCATGAATTGAATCATGAATCATGAGTCATGAATCATGAATTGAATCATGAATAATGAGTTGAATCATGAATCATGAATTGAATCATAAATTGAATCATGAATCATGAATTGAATCATGAATCATGAATCATGAATTGAATCATGAATCATGAATAGAATCATGAATCATGAATCGAATCATGAATCATTAATCATAAATCGAATCATGAATCATGAATCGAATCATGAATCATGAATTGAATCATGAATTGAATCATGAATCATGAATCATGAAATATATCATCAATTAAATCATGAATTGAATCATGAATCATGAATTAAATCATGAATCATGAATCATGAATTGAATCATGAATTGAATCATGAATCATGAATCATGAATTGAATCATGAATCATGAATTCAATCATGAATCATGAATCCAATCATGAATCATGAATCAGGAATTGAATCATGAATCATGAAATGTATCATGAATCATGAATCGAATCATGAATTGAATCATGAACCATGAAATGAATCATGAATTGAATCATGAATTATGAATTGAATCATGAAATGAATCATGAATCAAATCATGAATCATGAATCAAATCATGAATCATAAATCATGAATCATGAATCATAAATCATGAATTTAATTTTGAAATGAATCATGAATCATGAATTGAATCATAAATCATGAATCTAATCATGATTCATGAGTCATGAATCGAATCATGAATCATGAATTGAATCATGAATCATGAATCATGAATTGAATCATGAATCATGAATCATGAATTAAATCATGAATCATGAATTGAATCATGAATCATGAATCATGAATTAAATCATGAATCATGAATTGAATCATGATTTGAATCATGAATTGAATCAGGAATCATGAATCATGAATGGAATCATGAATCATAAATTGAATCATGAATCATGAATTGAATCATGAATCATGAATCAAATAATGAATCATGATTCGAATCATAAATTGAATCATGAATCATGAATCATAAAATGAATCATGAATTGAATCATAAATTGAATTATGAATAATGAATCATGAATTGAATCTTGAATTATGAATCCAATCATGAATCGAATCATAAATTAGGAATTAGGAATTCAATCATCAATCATGAATCATGAATCGAACCATGAATCATGAATCATGAATTGAATCATAAATCATGAATCATGAATCAAATCATGAATCATGTATTGAATCATGAATCATGAATTGAATCATGAATCATGAATTGAATCATGAATCATGAGTCATGAATCATGAATTGAATCATGAATAATGAGTTGAATCATGAATCATGAATTGAATCATAAATTGAATCATGAATCATGAATTGAATCATGAATCATGAATCATGAATTGAATCATGAATCATGAATAGAATCATGAATCATGAATCGAATCATGAATCATTAATCATAAATCGAATCATGAATCATGAATCGAATCATGAATCATGAATTGAATCATGAATTGAATCATGAATCATGAATCATGAAATATATCATCAATTAAATCATGAATTGAATCATGAATCATGAATTAAATCATGAATCATGAATCATGAATTGAATCATGAATTGAATCATGAATCATGAATCATGAATTGAATCATGAATCATGAATTCAATCATGAATCATGAATCCAATCATGAATCATGAATCAGGAATTGAATCATGAATCATGAAATGTATCATGAATCATGAATCGAATCATGAATTGAATCATGAACCATGAAATGAATCATGAATTGAATCATGAATTATGAATTGAATCATGAAATGAATCATGAATCAAATCATGAATCATGAATCAAATCATGAATCATAAATCATGAATCATGAATCATAAATCATGAATTTAATTTTGAAATGAATCATGAATCATGAATTGAATCATAAATCATGAATCTAATCATGATTCATGAGTCATGAATCGAATCATGAATCATGAATTGAATCATGAATCATGAATCATGAATTGAATCATGAATCATGAATCATGAATTAAATCATGAATCATGAATTGAATCATGAATCATGAATCATGAATTAAATCATGAATCATGAATTGAATCATGATTTGAATCATGAATTGAATCAGGAATCATGAATCATGAATGGAATCATGAATCATAAATTGAATCATGAATCATGAATTGAATCATGAATCATGAATCAAATAATGAATCATGATTCGAATCATAAATTGAATCATGAATCATGAATCATAAAATGAATCATGAATTGAATCATAAATTGAATTATGAATAATGAATCATGAATTGAATCTTGAATTATGAATCCAATCATGAATCGAATCATAAATTAGGAATTAGGAATTCAATCATCAATCATGAATCATGAATCGAACCATGAATCATGAATCATGAATCGAATCATGAATCATGAATTGAATCATGAATCATAAATTGAATCATGAATTGAATCTTGAATCATTAATCGCATCATGAATCATGAATTGAATCATGAATCATGAATCATGAATTGAATCATGAATTATGAATCGAATCATGAATCAAAAAATGAATCATGAATTGAATCATGAATTGAATCATGAATTGAATCATGAAACATGAAATAAATCATGAATTGAATCATGAATCATAAATCATGAAATAAATGATGAATTGAATCATGAATTAAATCATGAATCATGACAAATGAAATGAATCATGAAATTAATAACGAATCATGAATTGAATCATGAAATAAATCATGAATCATGAATTGAATCATAAATCATGAATCATGAATCATGAATCAAATCATAAATCATGTATTGAATCATGAATCATGAATTGAATCATGAATCATGAGTCATGAATCGAATCATGAATCATATATTCAATCATGAATCATGAATCAAATCATGAATTATGAATTGAATCATGAATCATGAGTCATGAATTGAATCTTGAATTATGAATCGCATCATGAATCATGAATTGAATCATGAATCATGAATCTTGAATTGAATCATGAATTGAATCATAAAACATGAAATGAATCATGAATTGAATCATGAATCATAAATCATGAAATAAATGATGAATTGAATCATGAATTAAATCATGAATCATGACAAATGAAATGAATCACGAAATGAATAACGAATCATGAATTGAATCATGAAATAAATCATGAATCATGAATCATGAATCAAATCATGAATCATGTATTGAATCATGAATCATGAATTGAATCATGAATCATGAGTCATGAATCAAATCATGAATCATGAATTGAACCATGAATCATGAATCAAATCATGAATCATGAATTGAATCATGAATCATGAGTCATGAAACATGAAATGAATCATGAATAATGTGTTGAATCATGAATTATGAATTGAATCATAAATTGAATCATGAATCATGAATTGAATCATGAATCCCGAATCATGAATTGAACCATGAATCATGAATCGAATCATGAATCATGAATCAAATCATGAATCATGAATTAAATCATGAATCATGAATTGAATCATGAATCATAAATCATGAAATAAATGATAAATTGAATCATGAATTAAATTATGAATCATGACTCATGAAATGAAAAACGAATCAGGAATAGAATCATGAATTAAATCATGAATCATGAATTGAATCAAGATTCATTAATAATGAATCAAGAATCATGAATTGAATCATGAAATTAATCATGAATCATGAATTGAATCATAAATCATGAATCATGAATCAAATCATGAATCATGAATCATGAATTGAATCATGAATCATGAGTCATGAATAGAATCATGAATCATGAATTGAATCATGAATCATGAATCAAATCATGAATCATGAATTGAATCATGAATCATGAATCATGAATCAAATCATGAATCATGAATTGAATCATGAATCATGAATCATGAATCATGAATTGAATCATGAATCATGAGTCATGAATAGAATCATGAATCATGAATTGAATCATGAATCATGAATCAAATCATGAATTGAATCATGAATCATGAATCATGAATTGAATCATGAATCATGAGTTGAATCATGAATCATGAATTGAATCATGAATCATAAATCATAAATCATGAATTGTATCATGAATCATGAATCCAATTATGAATTATGAATCGAATCATGAATCATGAATCGAATCATGAATTGAATCATGAACCATGAAATGAATCATGAATTGAATCATGAATCATGGATTGAATCATGAAATGAATCATGAATAATGAAATGAATCATAAATCATGAATCATGAATCATAAATCATGAATCATGAATCATAAATCGTGAATTTAATTTTGAAATGAATCATGAATCATGAATTGAATCATGAATCAAATCATGAATAATGAATTATGAATCAAATCATGAATCATGAATTGAATCATGAATCATGAATCTAATCATGATTCATGAGTCATGAATCGAATCATGAATCATGAATCATGATTTGAATCATGAAGCATGAATAATGAATTGAATCATGAATCATGAATCATGAATTAAATCATGAATCATGAATTGAATCATGATTTGAATCATGAATTGAATCATGAATCATGAATCATGAATGGAATCATGAATCATGAATCAAATAATGAATCATGAATCGAATCATAAATTGAATCATGAATCATGAATCATAAAATGAATCATGAATTGAATTATGAATAATGAATCATAAATTCAATCTTGAATTATGAATCCAATCATGAATCGAATCATGAATTATGAATTAGGAATTGAATCATCAATCATGAATCATGAATCGAACCATGAATCATGAATCATGAATCAAACCATGAATCATGAATCATGAATCGAGTCCTGAATCATGAATTGAATCATGAAATGAATCATGAATCGAGTCATGAATCATGAATTGAATCATGAAATGAATCTTGAAACATGAAATGAATCATGAATCATGAATTGAATCATGAATCATGAATTGAATCATGAATCATGAATCATGAATTGAATCATGAATCATGAATTGAATCATGAATCATGAATTGAATCTTGAATCATGAATCACATCATGAATCATGAACTGAATCATGAATCATGAATTGAATCATGAATTATGAATCGAATCATGAATCAAATCATGAATCATGAATTGAATCATGAATCATGAATCAAATCATGAATTATGAATTGAATCATGAATCATGAGTCATGAATTGAATCTTGAATCATGAATCGCATCATGAATCATGAATTGAATCATGAATCATGAATCTTGAATTGAATCATGAATTGAATCATAAAACATGAAATGAATCATGAATTGAATCATGAATCATAAATCATGAAATAAATGATGAATTGAATCATGAATTAAATCATGAATCATGACAAATGAAATGAATCACGAAATGAATAACGAATCATGAATTGAATCATGAAATAAATCATGAATCATGACTTTAATCATAAATCATGAATCATGAATCATGAATCAAATCATGAATCATGTATTGAATCATGAATCATGAATTGAATCATGAATCATGAGTCATGAATCGAATCATGAATCATGAATTGAACCATGAATCATGAATCAAATCATGAATCATGAATTAAATCATGAATCATGAATTGAATCATGAATCATAAATCATGAAATAAATGATAAATTGAATCATGAATTAAATCATGAATCATGACTCATGAAATGAAAAATGAATCAGGAATAGAATCATGAATTAAATCATGAATCATGAATTGAATCAAGATTCATTAATAATGAATCAAGAATCATGAATTGAATCAAGAAATTAATCATGAATCATGAATTGAATCATAAATCATGAATCATGAATCAAATCATGAATCATGAATCATGAATTGAATCATGAATCATGAGTCATGAATAGAATCATGAATCATGAATTGAATCATGAATCATGAATCAAATCATGAATCATGAATTGAATCATGAATCATGAATCATGAATCATGAATTGAATCATGAATCATGAGTCATGAATAGAATCATGAATCATGAATTGAATCATGAATCATGAATCAAATCATGAATTGAATCATGAATCATATATCATGAATTGAATCATGAATCATATATCATGAATTGAATCATGAATCATGAGTTGAATCATGAATCATGAATTGAATCATGAATCATAAATCATAAATCATGAATCATGAATTGTATCATGAATCATGAATCCAATTATGAAATATGAATTGAATCATGAACCATGAAATGAATCATGAATTGAATCATGAAATGAATCATGAATAATGAAATGAATCATAAATCATGAATCATGAATCATAAATCATGAATTTAATTTTGAAATGAATCATGAATCATGAATTGAATCATGAATCAAATAATGAATAATTAATTATGAATCAAATCATGAATCATGAATTGAATCATGAATCATGAATCTAATCATGATTCATGAGTCATGAATCGAATCATGAATCATGAATCATGATTTGAATCATGAAACATGAATTGAATCATGAATCATGAATCATGAATCATGAATTGAATCATGAATCATGAGTCATGAATAGAATCATAAATCATAAATTGAATCATGAATCATGAATTGAATCATAAATCATGAATCAAATCATGAATTGAATCATGAATCATAAATAATGAATCATGAATCATGAGTTGAATCATAAATCATTAATTGAATCATTAATTGAATCATGAATCATAAATCATGAATCATGAATCATGAATCATGAATCATGAATCATGAATTGCATCATGAATCATGAATCCAATTATGAATTATGAATCGAATCATGAATTATGAATTTAATCATGAATCATGAAATGAATCATGATTAATGAATCATGAATAGAATCATGAATTGAATCATGAATCATGAATCATGAATTGAATCATGAATAATGAAATGAATCATGAAATAATGAAATGAATCATGAATTGAATCAGAAATCATGAGTTGAATCATGAATCATGAATTGAATCATGAATCATAAATCATGAATCATGAATTGAATCATGAATCCAATCATGAACTAATGAATCCAATCATGAATCATGAATCATGAATTGAATCATGAATCATGAAATGAATCATAAATCATGAATCATGAATCGAATCATGAATTGAATCATGAATCATCAAATGAATTATGAATTGAATCATGAATTGAATCATGAATCATGAATCGAATCATGAATCATGAATTGAATCATGAATCATGAATTGAATCATGAAATGAATCGTAAATCATGAATCATAAATCATGAATTTAATCTTGAAATGAATCATATATCATGAATTGATTCATGAATCATGAATCATGAATTGAATCATGAATTGAATCATGAATTGAATCATGAATCATGTATCATGAATCAAATCATGAATTGAATCATGAATCGAATCATGAATTGAAATATGAATCATGAATCCTGAATCAAATCATGAATCATGATTTAAGAATCATGAATCGAATCATGAATACTGAATGGAATCATGAATCATGAATTGAATCATGAATTGACTCATGAATTGAATCATGAATCATGAATTGAATCATGAATCATGAATTATGAATTGAATCATAAATCATGAATCATAAATCGAATCATGAGTGATGAATTGAATCAGGAATCGAAACATAATTTGAATCATGAATCATAAATTGAATCATGAATCGTGAATTGAATCATGAATCATGAATTGAATCATGAATCATGAATTGAATCATGAATCATGAATTATGAATCATGAATTGAATCATAAATCATGAATCATGAATCATGAATTGAATCGTAAATTTAATCATGAATCATGAATCATGAATTGAATCATGAATCTTGAATCATGAATCATAAATTGAATCATAAATCATGAATATAATCATGAATTGAATCATGAATCATGAATCATGAATCGAATCATGAATCATGAATTGAATCATGTATCATGAATTGAATCATGTATCATGAATCATAAATTGAATCATGAATTGAATCATGAATCATAAATCAAATCATGAATCATTAATTGAATCATGAATTGAATCATGATTCATGAAGTGAATCATGAATCATGAATTATGAATCATCAATCATGAATTGAATCATGAATCATGAATTATGAATTAAATCATGAATCATGAATTGAATTATGATTTATGAATTATGAATTGAATCATGAATCGAATCATGAATTGAATCATGAATCATGAATCATGAATCATGAATCATAAATTGAATCATGAATCATGAATCATGAATCGAGTCATGAATTATGAATCATGAATCGAATCATGAATCATGAATCAAGAATCATGAATCGAATCATTAATCATGAATTGAATCATGAATCATAAATCATGAATTGAATCATGAATCATGAATCGAATCATGAATCATGAATCAAGAATCATGAATCGAATCGATAATCATGAATTGAATCATGAATCATAAATCATGAATTGAATCATGAATCATGAATTGAATCATGAATCATGAATTGAATCATGAATCATGAATCATGAATCGAATCATGATTCATGAATCAAGAATCATGAATCGAATCATGATTCATGAATCAAGAATCATGATTCATGAATCATGAATCATGAATCAAGAATCATGAATCGAATCATGAATCATGAATTGAATCAAGAATCATGAATCACGAATTATGAATCATGAATTGAATCATGAATTGAATCATGAATCATGAATCATGAATTGAATCATGAATCATGAATCTTGAATCATGAATCATAAATGGAATCATAAATCAAGAATTGAATCATGAATTGAATCATGAATCATGGATCATGAATTGAATCATGAATCATGAATCATGAATCATGAATCATGAATTCAATCATGAATCATGAATCATGAATCGAATCATGAATCATGAATTGAATCATGAAGTGAATTATGAATCATGAATTGAATCATGAATTGAATCATGAATCATATATTGAATCATGAATCATTTATCATAAATCGAATCACGAATCATGAATTGAATCATGAATCGAATCATGAATTGAATCATGAATCATGAATTGAATCATGAATCATGAATTATGAATTATGAATTGAATCATGAATCATGAATCATGAATTGAATCATGATTTATGAATCATGAATTGAATCATGAATTGAATCATGAATCATGAATTGAATCATGAATCATCAATTATGAATTATGAATTGAATCATGAATCATGAATCATGAAATGAATCATGAATCATGAATCATGAATCGAATCATGAATCATGAATCAAGAATCATGAATCGAATCATTAATTATGAATTGAATCATGAATCATAAATCATGAATTGACTCATGAATTATGAATCATGAATCGAATCATGAATCATGAATCAAGAATCATGAATCAAATCATGAATAATGAATTGAATCAAGAATCATGAATTATGAATTGAATCATGAATCATAAATCATAAATTGAATCTTGAATCATGAATTGAATCATGAATCATGTATCATGAATCAAATCATGAATTGAATCATGAATCGAATCATGAAACATGAATCAATATTCATGAATCGAATCATGAATTATGAATTGAATCATGAATCATAAATCATAAATTGAATCTTGAATCATGAATCGAATCATGAATTATGAATTGAATCATGAATCATAAATCATAAATTGAATCTTGAATCATGAATTGAATCATGAATCATGTATCATGAATCAAATCATGAATTGAATCATGAATCGAATCATGAATTGAATTATGAATCATGAATCCTGAATCAAATCATGAATCATGATTTAAGAATCATGAATCGAATCATGAATACTGAATGGAATCATGAATCATGAATTGAATCATGAATTGACTCATGAATTGAATCATGAATCATGAATTGAATCATGAATCATGAATTATGAATTGAATAATAAATCATGAATCATAAATCGAATCATGAGTGATGAATTGAATCAGGAATCGAAACATAATTTGAATCATGAATCATAAATTGAATCATGAATCGTGAATTGAATCATGAATCATGAATTGAATCATGAATCATGAATTGAATCATGAATCATGAATTATGAATCATGAATTGAATCATAAATCATGAATCATGAATCATGAATTGAATCGTGAATTTAATCATGAATCATGAATCATGAATTGAATCATGAATCTTGAATCATGAATCATAAATTGAATCATGAATCATGAATATAATCATGAATTGAATCATGAATCATGAATCATGAATCGAATCATGAATCATGAATCGAATCATGAATCATGAATTGAATCATGAATCATGATTTGAATCATGAATTTTATCATGAATCATGAATTGAATCATGTATCATGAATTGAATCATGTATCATGAATCATAAATTGAATCATGAATTGAATCATGAATCATAAATAAAATCATGAATCATTAATTGAATCATGAATTGAATCATGATTCATGAAGTGAATCATGAATCATGAATTATGAATCATCAATCATGAATTGAATCATGAATCATGAATTATGAATTGAATCATGAATTGAATCATGAATCATGAATTATAAATTGAATTATGAATTGAATCATGAATCATGAATTGAATCATGAATCATGAATTGAATCATAAATTGAATCATGAATTGAATCATGAATTGAATTATGAATCATGAATTGAATCATGAATCATGAATTATGAATTGAATCATGAATCATGAATTGAATTATGAATCATGAATCATGAATTGAATCATGAATCATGAATTGAATCATAAATTGAATCATGAATTGAATCATGAATTGAATTATGAATCATGAATTGAATCATGAATCATGAATCATGAATTGAATCATGAATCATGAATCATGAATTGAATCATGAATCATGAATTGAATCATAAATTGAATCAGGAATTGAATCATGAATTGAATTATGAATCATGAATTGAATCATGAATCCTGAATCATGAATCATGAATCATGAATCATGAATCATAAATCATGAATCATGAATCATAAATTGAATCATGAATCATGAATCATGAATCAAATCATGAATTGAATCATGAATCATCAATTATGAATTATGAATTGAATCATGAATCATGAATCATGAATCATGAATTGAATCATGAATCATGAATCAAGAATCATGAATCGAATCATTAATCATGAATTGAATCATGAATTATAAATCATGAATTGAATCATGAATCATGAATCATGAATCATGAATTGAATCATGAATCAAGAATCATGAATCGAATCATGAATCATGAATTGAATCAAGAATCATGAATCATGAATTATGAATCATGAATCATGAATCATGAATCATGAATTGAATCATGAATTGAATCATGAATCATGAATCATGAATTGAATCATGAATCATGAATCTTGAATCATGAATCATAAATTGAATCATAAATAAAGAATTGAATCATGAATTGAATCATGAATCATGGATCATGAATTGAATCATGAATCATGAATTCAATCATGAATCATGAATAGAATCATGAATCATTAATTGAATCATGAAGTGAATCATGAATCATGAATTGAATCATGAATTGAATCATGAATTGAATCATGAATCATGGATCATGAATTGAATCATGAATCATGAATTCAATCATGAATCATGAATAGAATCATGAATCATGAATTGAATCATGAAGTGAATCATGAATCATGAATTGAATCATGAATCATATATTGAATCATGAATCATTTATCATAAATCGAATCATGAATCATGAATCGAATCATGAATTGAATCATGAATCATGAATTGAATCATGAATCATGAATTATGAATTATGAATTGAATCATGAATCATGAATCATGAATTGAATCATGATTTATGAATCATGAATTGAATCATAAATTGAATCATGAATCATGAATTGAATCATAATTCATGAATCATGAATCATGAATCATAAATTGAATCATGAATCATGAATCATGAATCGAATCATGAACTGAATCATGAATCATGAATTGAATCATAAATTGAATCATGAATCATGAATCATGAATTGAATCATGAATCATGAATTCAATTATGAATCATGAATCGAATCATGAATCATGAATTGAATCATGAAGTGAATCATGAATCATGAATTGAATCATGAATTGAATCGTGAATCATATAATGAATCATGAATTATTTATCATAAATCGAATCATGAATCATGAATTGAATCATGAATCAAATCATGAATTGAATTATGAATCATGAATTGAATCATAAATCATGAATTATGAATTATGAATTGAATCATGAATCATGAATCATGAATTGAATTATGATTTATGAATCATGAATTGAATCATGAATCGAATCATGAATTGAATCATGAATCATGAATCATGAATCATAAATTGAATCATGAATCATGAATCATGAATCGAGTCATGAATTGAATCATGAATCATGAATTGAATCATGAATCATCAATTATGAATTATGAATTGAATCATGAATCATGAATCATGAAATGAATCATGAATCATGAATCGAATCATGAATCATGAATCAAGAATCATAAATCGAATCATTAATCATGAATTGAATCATGAATCATAAATCATGAATTGAATCATGAATCATGAATTGAATCATGAATCATGAATCGAATCATTAATCATGAATCAAGAATCATGAATCGAATCATGAATCATGAATTGAATCAAGAAATATGAATCATGAATTATGAATCATGAATCATGAATCATGAATCATGAATTGAATCATGAATTGAATCATGAATCATGAATCATGAATTGAATCATGAATCATGAATCTTGAATCATGAATCATAAATGGAATCATAAATCAAGAATTGAATCATGAATTGAATCATGAATCATGGATCATGAATTGAATCATGAATCAAGAATCATGAATTCAATCATGAATCATGAATCATGAATTGAATCATGAATCATGAATTCAATTATGAATCATGAATCGAATCATGAATCATGAATTGAATCATGAAGTGAATCATGAATCATGAATTGAATCATGAATTGAATCGTGAATCATATAATGAATCATGAATTATTTATCATAAATCGAATCATGAATCATGAATTGAATCATGAATCAAATCATGAATTGAATTATGAATCATGAATTGAATCATAAATCATGAATTATGAATTATGAATTGAATCATGAATCATGAATCATGAATTGAATTATGATTTATGAATCATGAATTGAATCATGAATCGAATCATGAATTGAATCATGAATCATGAATCATGAATCATAAATTGAATCATGAATCATGAATCATGAATCGAGTCATGAATTGAATCATGAATCATGAATTGAATCATGAATCATCAATTATGAATTATGAATTGAATCATGAATCATGAATCATGAAATGAATCATGAATCATGAATCGAATCATGAATCATGAATCAAGAATCATAAATCGAATCATTAATCATGAATTGAATCATGAATCATAAATCATGAATTGAATCATGAATCATGAATTGAATCATGAATCATGAATCGAATCATTAATCATGAATCAAGAATCATGAATCGAATCATGAATCATGAATTGAATCAAGAAATATGAATCATGAATTATGAATCATGAATCATGAATCATGAATCATGAATTGAATCATGAATTGAATCATGAATCATGAATCATGAATTGAATCATGAATCATGAATCTTGAATCATGAATCATAAATGGAATCATAAATCAAGAATTGAATCATGAATTGAATCATGAATCATGGATCATGAATTGAATCATGAATCAAGAATCATGAATTCAATCATGAATCATGAATCATGAATCGAATCATGAATCATGAATTGAATCATGAAGTGAATTATGAATCATGAATTGAATCATGAATTGAATCATGAATCATATATTTAATCATGAATCATTTATCATAAATCGAATCACGAATCATGAATTAAATCATGAATCGAATCATGAATTGAATCATGAATCATGAATTGAATCATGAATCATGAATTATAAATTATGAATTGAATCATGAATCATGAATCATGAATTGAATCATGATTTATGAATCATGAATTGAATCATGAATTGAATCATGAATCATGAATTGAATCATGAATCATGAATTGAATCATGAATCTTCAATTATGAATTATGAATTGAATCATGAATCATGAATCATGAAATGAATCATGAATCATGAATCATGAAATGAATCATGAATCATGAATCATGAATCGAATCATGAATCATGAATCAAGAATCATGAATCGAAATTATTAATCATGAATTGAATCATGAATCATAAATCATGAATTGAATCATGAGTTATGAATCATGAATCGAATCATGAATCATGAATCAAGAATCATGAATCGAATCATGAATAATGAATTGAATCAAGAATCATGAATTATGAATCATGAATCATGAATCATGAATTGAATCATGAATTGAATCATGAATTGAATCATGAATCATGAATTGAATCATGAATCATGAATCTTGAATCATGAATTATAAATTGAATCATGAATCAAGAATTGAATCATGAATTGAATCATGAATCATGAATTGAATCATGAATCATGAATCATGAATTGAATCATAAATCATGAATCATGAATTCAATCATGAATCATGAATCATGAATCGAATCATGAATCATGAATTGAATCATGAAATGAATCATGAATCATGAATTGAATCATGAATTGAATCATGAATCGAATCATGAATCATGAATTGAATCATGAATCATGAATTATGAATTATGAATTGAATCATGAATCATGAATCATGAATTGAATCATGATTTATGAATCATGAATTGAATCATGAATTGAATCATGAATCATGAATCATGAATTGAATCATGATTTATGAATCATGAATTGAATCATGAATTGAATCATGAATCATGAATTGAATCATGAATCGAATCATGAATCATGAATTGAATCATGAATCATCAATTATGCATTATGAATTGAATCATGAATCATGAATCATGAAAGGAATCATGAATCATGAATCATGAATCATGAATCGAATCATGAATCATGAATCAAGAATCATGAATGAAATCATTAATCATGAATCGAATCATGAATCATGAATCAAGAATCATGAATCGAATCATGAATAATGAATTGAATCAAGAATCATGAATTATGAATCATGAATCATGAATCATGAATTGAATCATGAATTGAATCATGAATTGAATCATGAATCATGAATTGAATCATGAATTGAATTATGAATCATGAATCATGAATCGAATCATGAAACATGAATCAATAATCATGAATCGAATCATGAATTATGAATTGAATCATGAATCATAAATCATAAATTGAATCTTGAATCATGAATCGAATCATGAATTATGAATTGAATCATGAATCATAAATCATAAATTGAATCTTGAATCATGAATTGAATCATGAATCATGTATCATGAATCAAATCATGAATTGA
Organism: Mixophyes fleayi; assembly: GCF_038048845.1. NCBI lineage: Eukaryota > Metazoa > Chordata > Amphibia > Anura > Limnodynastidae > Mixophyes > Mixophyes fleayi. The sequence goes on from NW_027448667.1 coordinate 186,760, forward strand.
ATCATTAATCGAATCGTGAATTGAATTATGAATCATAAATCCTGAATCAAATCATGAATCATGATTTAAGAATCATGAATCGAATCATGAATACTGAATGGAATCATGAATCATGAATTGAATCATGAATTGACTCATGAATTGAATCATGAATCATGAATTGAATCATGAATCATGAATTATGAATTCAATCATAAATCATGAATCATAAATCGAATCATGAGTGATGAATTGAATCAGGAATCGAAACATAATTTGAATCATGAATCATAAATTGAATCATGAATCGTGAATTGAATCATGAATCATGAATTGAATCATGAATCATGAATTATGAATCATGAATTGAATCATAAATCATGAATCATGAATTGAATCGTGAATTTAATCATGAATCATGAATCATGAATCTTGAATCATGAATCATAAATTGAATCATGAATCATGAATATAATCATAAATTGAATCATGAATCATGAATCATGAATCAAATTATGAATCATGAATTGAATCATGAATCATGATTTGAATCATGAATTTTATCATGAATCATGAATTGAATCATGTATCATGAATTGAATCATGTATCATTAATCATAAATTGAATCATGATTTGAATCATGAATCATAAATCAAATCATGAATCATTAATTGAATCATGAATTGAATCATGAATCATGAAGTGAATCATGAATCATGAATTATGAATCATCAATCGTGAATTGAATCATGAATCATGAATTATGAATTGAATCATGAATTGAATCATGAATCATGAATTATAAATTGAATCATGAATTGAATCATGAATCATGAATTGAATCATGAATCATGAATTGAATCATAAATTGAATCATGAATTGAATCATGAATTGAATTATGAATCATAAATTGAATCATGAATCATGAATTATGAATTGAATCATGAATCATGAATTGAATTATGAATCATGAATCACAAATTGAATCATGAATCATGAATTGAATCATAAATTGAATCATGAATTGAATCATGAATTGAATTATGAATCATGAATTGAATCATGAATCATGAATTATAAATTGAATCATGAATCATGAATCATAAATCAAATCATGATTCATGAATTGAATAAGGAATTGAATCATGAATTGAATCATGAATTGAATCATGAATTGAATCATGAATCATGAATCATGAATTGAATCATGAATCATGAATTCAATCATGAATCATGAATCATGAATTGAATCATGAATCATGAATCGAATCATGAATCATGAATTGAATCATGAAGTGAATCATGAATCATGAATTGAATCATGAATTGAATCATGAATCATATAATGAATCATTAATTATTTATCATAAATTGAATCATGAATCATGAATTGAATCATGAATCAAATCATGAATTGAATTAAGAATCATGAATTGAATTGTGAATCATGAATTATGAATTATGAATTGAATCATGAATAATGAATCATGAATTGAATCATGATTTATGAATCATGAATAGAATCATGAATGGAATCATGAATTGAATCATGAATCCTGAATCATGAATCATGAATCATGAATCATAAATTGAATCATGAATCATGAATCATGAATCAAATCATGAATTGAATCATGAATCATGAATTGAATCATGAATCATCAATTATGAATTATGAATTGAATCATGAATCATGAATCATGAATCGAATCATGAATCATGAATCAAGAATCATGAATCGAATCATTAATCATGAATTGAATCATGAATTATAAATCATGAATTGAATCATGAATCATAAATCATGAATTGAATCATGAATCAAGAATCATGAATCGAATCATGAATCATGAATTGAATCAAGAATCATGAATCATGAATTATGAATCATGAATCATGAATCATGAATCATGAATTGAATCATGAATCATGAATCTTGAATCATGAATCATAAATTGAATCATAAATAAAGAATTGAATCATGAATTGAATCATGAATCATGGATCATGAATTGAATCATGAATCATGAATTCAATCATGAATCATGAATAGAATCATGAATCATGAATTGAATCATGAAGTGAATCATGAATCATGAATCGAATCATGAATTGAATCATGAATCATGAATTGAATCATGAATCATGAATTATGAATTATGAATTGAATCATGAATCATGAATCATGAATTGAATCATGAATCATGAATCGAATCATGAATTGAATCATGAATCATGAATTGAATCATAAATTGAATCATGAATTGAATCAAGAATTGAATTATGAATCAGGAATTTAATCATGAATCATGAATTGAATCATGAATAATAAATCGAATCATGATTCATGAATTGAATAAGGAATCGAATCATGAATTGAATCATGAATTGAATCATGAATTGAATCATGAATCATGAATCATGAATTGAATCATGAATCATGAATTCAATTATGAATCATGAATCGAATCATGAATCATGAATTGAATCATGTAGTGAATCATGAATCATGAATTGAATCATGAATTGAATCGTGAATCATAAAATGAATCATGAATTATTTATCATAAATCGAATCATGAATCATGAATTGAATCATGAATCAAATCATGAATTGAATCATGAATCATGAATTGAATTATGATTTATGAATCATGAATTGAATCATGAATCGAATCATGAATTGAATCATGAATCATGAATCATGAATCATGAATCATAAATTGAATCATGAATCATGAATCATGAATCGAGTCATGAATTGAATCATGAATCATGAATTGAATCATGAATCATCAATTATGAATTATGAATTGAATCATGAATCATGAATCATGAAATGAATTATGAATCATGAATCGAATCATGAATCATGAATCAAGAATCATAAATCGAATCATTAATCATGAATTGAATCATGAATCATAAATCATGAATTGAATCATGAATCATGAATTGAATCATGAATCATGAATCATGAATCGAATCATGAATCATGAATCAAGAATCATGAATCGAATCATGAATCATGAATTGAATCAAGAATCATGAATCATGAATTATGAATCATGAATCATGAATCATGAATCATGAATTGAATCATGAATTGAATCATGAATCATGAATCATGAATTGAATCATGAATCATGAATCTTGAATCATGAATCATAAATGGAATCATAAATCAAGAATTGAATCATGAATTGAATCATGAATCATGGATCATGAATTGAATCATGAATCATGAATCATGAATTCAATCATGAATCATGAATCATGAATCGAATCATGAATCATGAATTGAATCATGAAGTGAATTATGAATCATGAATTGAATCATGAATTGAATCATGAATCATATATTGAATCATGAATCATTTATCATAAATCGAATCACGAATCATGAATTGAATCATGAATCGAATCATGAATTGAATCATGAATCATGAATTGAATCATGAATCATGAATTATGAATTATGAATTGAATCATGAATCATGAATCATGAATTTAATCATGATTTATGAATCATGAAATTGAATCATGAATTGAATCATGAATCATGAATTGAATCATGAATTGAATCATGAATTGAATCATGAATAATGAATTGAATCATGAATCATGAATCTTGAATCATGAATCATAAATTGAATCATGAATCAAGAATTGAATCATGAATTGAATCATGAATCATGAATTGAATCATGAATCATGAATCATGAATTGAATCATAAATCATAAATCATGAATTCAATCATGAATCATGAATCATGAATCGAATCATGAATCATGAATTGAATCATGAAATGAATCATGAATCATGAATTGAATCATGAATTGAATCATGAATCGAATCATGAATCATATATTGAATCATGAATCATTTATCATAAATCAAATCACGAATCATGAATCGAATCATGAATCGAATCATGAATTGAATCATGAATCATGAATTGAATCATGAATCATGAATTATGAATTATGAATTGAATAATGAATCATGAATCATGAATTGAATCATCATTTATGAATCATGAATTGAATCATGAATCATGAATTGAATCATAAATTGAATCATGAATTGAATCATGAATTGAATCATGAATCATGAATTATGAATTGAATCATGAATCATAAATCATGAATTGAATTATGAATTATGAATCATGAATTGAATCATAATTCATGAATTGAATCATAAATTGAATCATGAATTGAATCATGAATTGAATTATGAATCATGAATTGAATCATGAATCATGAATTATGAATTGAATCATGAATCATGAATCATAAATCGAATCATGATTCATGAATTGAATAAGGAATCGAATCATGAATTGAATCATGAATTGAATCATGAATTGAATTATGAATTGAATCATGAATCATGAATCATGAATTGAATCATGAATCATGAATTTAATCATGAATCATGAATCATGAATCGAATCATGAATCATGAGTTGAATCATGAAGTGAATCATGAATCATGAATCAAATCATGAATTGAATTATGAATTATGAATTGAATCATGAATCATGAATTATGAATTATGAATTGAATCATGAATCATGAATCATGAATTGAATCATGAATTGAATCATGAATCATGAATTGAATCATGAATCGAATCATGAATTCAATCATGAATCATGAAATGAATCATGAAACATCAATTAGGAATTATGAATTGAATCATGAATCATGAATCATGAATTATGAATCATGAATCATGAATCATGAATCATGAATCATGAATTGAATCATGAATTGAATCATGAATCATGTATTGAATCATGAATCATGAATCTAGAATCATGAATCATAAATTGAATCATAATTAAAGAATTGAATCATGAATTGAATCATGAATCATTGATCATGAATTGAATCATGAATCATGAATCATGAATTCAATCATGAATTGAATCATGAATCATAAATTGAATCATGAATCATTTATCATAAATTGAATCATGAATCATTTATCATAAATTGAATCATGAATCATGAATTGAATCATGAATCGAATCATGAATTGAATCATGAATCATGAATTGAATCATGAATCATGAATTATGAATTATGAATTGAATCATGAATCATGAATCATGAATTCAATCATGAATCATGAATCATGAATCGAATCATGAATCATGAATTGAATCATGAAGTGAATCATGAATCATGAATTGAATCATGAATTGAATCATGAATCATATAATGAATCATTAATTATTTATCATAAATTGAATCATGAATCATGAATTTAATCATGAATCAAATCATGAATTGAATTAAGAATCATGAATTGAATTGTGAATCATGAATTATGAATTATGAATTGAATCATGAATAATGAATCATGAATTGAATCATGATTTATGAATCATGAATGGAATCATGAATGGAATCATGAATTGAATCATGAATCCTGAATCATGAATCATGAATCATGAATCATAAATTGAATCATGAATCATGAATCATGAATCAAATCATGAATTGAATCATGAATCATGAATTGAATCATGAATCATCAATTATGAATTATGAATTGAATCATGAATCATGAATCATGAATCATGAATCGAATCATGAATCATGAATCAAGAATCATGAATCGAATCATTAATCATGAATTGAATCATGAATTATAAATCATGAATTGAATCATGAATCATGAATCATGAATCATGAATTGAATCATGAATCAAGAATCATGAATCGAATCATGAATCATGAATTGAATCAAGAATCATGAATCATGAATTATGAATCATGAATCAAGAATCATGAATCATGAATTGAATCATGAATCATGAATCATGAATCATGAATCATAAATTGAATCATAAATAAAGAATTGAATCATGAATTGAATCATGAATCATGGATCATGAATTGAATCATGAATCATGAATTCAATCATGAATCATGAATAGAATCATGAATCATGAATTGAATCATGAAGTGAATCATGAATCATGAATCGAATCATGAATTGAATCATGAATCATGAATTGAATCATGAATCATGAATTATGAATTATGAATTGAATCATGAATCATGAATCATGAATTGAATCATGAATCATGAATCATGAATCGAATCATGAATTGAATCATGAATCATGAATTGAATCATAAATTGAATCATGAATTGAATCAAGAATTGAATTATGAATCAGGAATTTAATCATGAATCATGAATTGAATCATGAATAATAAATCGAATCATGATTCATGAATTGAATAAGGAATAGAATCATGAATTGAATCATGAATTGAATCATGAATTGAATCATGAATCATGAATCATGAATTGAATCATGAATCATGAATTCAATTATGAATCATGAATCGAATCATGAATCATGAATTGAATCATGTAGTGAATCATGAATCATGAATTGAATCATGAATTGAATCGTGAATCATATAATGAATCATGAATTATTTATCATAATTTGAATCATGAATCATGAATTGAATCATGAATCAAATCATGAATTGAATTATGAATCATGAATTGAATCATAAATCATGAATTATGAATTATGAATTGAATCATGAATTGAATTATGATTTATGAATCATGAATTGAATCATGAATCGAATCATGAATTGAATCATGAATCATGAATCATGAATCATGAATCATAAATTGAATCATGAATCATGAATCATGAATCGAGTCATGAATTGAATCATGAATCATGAATTGAATCATGAATCATCAATTATGAATTATGAATTGAATCATGAATCATGAAATGAATTATGAATCATGAATCGAATCATGAATCATGAATCAAGAATCATAAATCGAATCATTAATCATGAATTGAATCATGAATCATAAATCATGAATTGAATCATGAATCATGAATCATGAATCATGAATCGAATCATGAATCATGAATCAAGAATCATGAATCGAATCATGAATCATGAATTGAATCAAGAATCATGAATCATGAATTATGAATCATGAATCATGAATCATGAATCATGAATTGAATCATGAATTGAATCATGAATCATGAATCATGAATTGAATCATGAATCATGAATCTTGAATCATGAATCATAAATGGAATCATAAATCAAGAATTGAATCATGAATTGAATCATGAATCATGGATCATGAATTGAATCATGAATCATGAATCATGAATTCAATCATGAATCATGAATCATGAATCGAATCATGAATCATGAATTGAATCATGAAGTGAATTATGAATCATGAATTGAATCATGAATTGAATCATGAATCATATATTGAATCATGAATCATTTATCATAAATCGAATCACGAATCATGAATTGAATCATGAATCATTTATCATAAATCGAATCACGAATCATGAATTGAATCATGAATCATGAATCATGAATTTAATCATGAATCATGAATTGAATCATGAATCATGAATCATGAATTTAATCATGATTTATGAATCATGAAATTAAATCATGAATTGAATCATGAATCATGAATTGAATCATGAATTGAATCATGAATTGAATCATGAATAATGAATTGAATCATGAATCATGAATCATGAATCTTGAATCATAAATTGAATCATGAATCAAGAATTGAATCATGAATTGAATCAAGAATCATGAATTGAATCATGAATCATGAATCATGAATTGAATCATAAATCATAAATCATGAATTCAATCATGAATCATGAATCATGAATCGAATCATGAATCATGAATTGAATCATGAAATGAATCATGAATCATGAATTGAATCATGAATTGAATCATGAATCGAATCATGAATCATATATTGAATCATGAATCATTTATCATAAATCAAATCACGAATCATGAATTGAATCATGAATCGAATCATGAATTGAATCATGAATCATGAATTGAATCATGAATCATGAATTATGAATTATGAATTGAATAATGAATCATGAATCATGAATTGAATCATCATTTATGAATCATGAATTGAATCATGAATCATGAATTGAATCATAAATTGAATCTTGAATTGAATCATGAATTGAATCATGAATCATGAATTATGAATTGAATCATGAATCATGAATCATGAATTGAATTATGAATTATGAATCATGAATTGAATCATGAATCATGAATTGAATCATAAATTGAATCATGAATTGAATCATGAATTGAATTATGAATCATGAATTGAATCATGAATCATGAATTGAATCATGAATCATGAATTATGAATTGAATCATGAATCATGAATCATAAATCGAATCATGATTCATGAATTGAATAAGGAATCGAATCATGAATTGAATCATGAATTGAATCATGAATTGAATTATGAATTGAATCATGAATCATGAATCATGAATTGAATCATGAATCATGAATTTAATCATGAATCATGAATCATGAATCGAATCATGAATCATGAGTTGAATCATGAAGTGAATCATGAATCATGAATCAAATCATGAATTGAATTATGAATTATGAATTGAATCATGAATCATGAATTATGAATTATGAATTGAATCATGAATCATGAATCATGAATTGAATCATGAATTGAATCATGAATCATGAATTGAATCATGAATCGAATCATGAATTCAATCATGAATCATGAAATGAATCATGAAACATCAATTAGGAATTATGAATTGAATCATGAATCATGAATTATGAATTATGAATCATGAATCATGAATCATGAATCATGAATCATGAATTGAATCATGAATTGAATCATGAATCATGAATCATGTATTGAATCATGAATCATGAATCTTGAATCATGAATCATAAATTGAATCATAAATAAAGAATTGAATCATGAATTGAATCATGAATCATTGATCATGAATTGAATCATGAATTCAATCATGAATTGAATCATGAATCATAAATTGAATCATGAATCATTTTTCATAAATTGAATCATGAATCATGAATTGAATCATGAATCGAATCATGAATTGAATCATGAATCATGAATTGAATCATGAATCATGAATTATGAATTATGAATTGAATCATGAATCATGAATCATGAATTGAATCATGATTTATGAATCATGAATTGAATCATGAATCATGAATTGAATCATGAATCGAATCATGAATTCAATCATGAATCATGAAATGAATCATGAAACATCAATTAGGAATTATGAATTGAATCATGAATCATGAATTATGAATTATGAATCATGAATCATGAATCATGAATCATGAATCATGAATTGAATCATGAATTGAATCATGAATCATGAATCATGTATTGAATCATGAATCATGAATCTTGAATCATGAATCATGAATTGAATCATGAATCATGAATTTAATCATGAATCATGAATCATGAATCGAATCATGAATCATGAGTTGAATCATGAAGTGAATCATGAATCATGAATCAAATCATGAATTGAATTATGAATTATGAATTGAATCATGAATCATGAATTATGAATTATGAATTGAATCATGAATCATGAATCATGAATTGAATCATGAATTGAATCATGAATCATGAATTGAATCATGAATCGAATCATGAATTCAATCATGAATCATGAAATGAATCATGAAACATCAATTAGGAATTATGAATTGAATCATGAATCATGAATCATGAATTATGAATCATGAATCATGAATCATGAATCATGAATCATGAATTGAATCATGAATTGAATCATGAATCATGTATTGAATCATGAATCATGAATCTAGAATCATGAATCATAAATTGAATCATAATTAAAGAATTGAATCATGAATTGAATCATGAATCATTGATCATGAATTGAATCATGAATCATGAATCATGAATTCAATCATGAATTGAATCATGAATCATAAATTGAATCATGAATCATTTATCATAAATTGAATCATGAATCATTTATCATAAATTGAATCATGAATCATGAATTGAATCATGAATCGAATCATGAATTGAATCATGAATCATGAATTGAATCATGAATCATGAATTATGAATTATGAATTGAATCATGAATCATGAATCATGAATTCAATCATGAATCATGAATCATGAATCGAATCATGAATCATGAATTGAATCATGAAGTGAATCATGAATCATGAATTGAATCATGAATTGAATCATGAATCATATAATGAATCATTAATTATTTATCATAAATTGAATCATGAATCATGAATTTAATCATGAATCAAATCATGAATTGAATTAAGAATCATGAATTGAATTGTGAATCATGAATTATGAATTATGAATTGAATCATGAATAATGAATCATGAATTGAATCATGATTTATGAATCATGAATGGAATCATGAATGGAATCATGAATTGAATCATGAATCCTGAATCATGAATCATGAATCATGAATCATAAATTGAATCATGAATCATGAATCATGAATCAAATCATGAATTGAATCATGAATCATGAATTGAATCATGAATCATCAATTATGAATTATGAATTGAATCATGAATCATGAATCATGAATCATGAATCGAATCATGAATCATGAATCAAGAATCATGAATCGAATCATTAATCATGAATTGAATCATGAATTATAAATCATGAATTGAATCATGAATCATGAATCATGAATCATGAATTGAATCATGAATCAAGAATCATGAATCGAATCATGAATCATGAATTGAATCAAGAATCATGAATCATGAATTATGAATCATGAATCAAGAATCATGAATCATGAATTGAATCATGAATCATGAATCATGAATCATGAATCATAAATTGAATCATAAATAAAGAATTGAATCATGAATTGAATCATGAATCATGGATCATGAATTGAATCATGAATCATGAATTCAATCATGAATCATGAATAGAATCATGAATCATGAATTGAATCATGAAGTGAATCATGAATCATGAATCGAATCATGAATTGAATCATGAATCATGAATTGAATCATGAATCATGAATTATGAATTATGAATTGAATCATGAATCATGAATCATGAATTGAATCATGAATCATGAATCATGAATCGAATCATGAATTGAATCATGAATCATGAATTGAATCATAAATTGAATCATGAATTGAATCAAGAATTGAATTATGAATCAGGAATTTAATCATGAATCATGAATTGAATCATGAATAATAAATCGAATCATGATTCATGAATTGAATAAGGAATAGAATCATGAATTGAATCATGAATTGAATCATGAATTGAATCATGAATCATGAATCATGAATTGAATCATGAATCATGAATTCAATTATGAATCATGAATCGAATCATGAATCATGAATTGAATCATGTAGTGAATCATGAATCATGAATTGAATCATGAATTGAATCGTGAATCATATAATGAATCATGAATTATTTATCATAATTTGAATCATGAATCATGAATTGAATCATGAATCAAATCATGAATTGAATTATGAATCATGAATTGAATCATAAATCATGAATTATGAATTATGAATTGAATCATGAATTGAATTATGATTTATGAATCATGAATTGAATCATGAATCGAATCATGAATTGAATCATGAATCATGAATCATGAATCATGAATCATAAATTGAATCATGAATCATGAATCATGAATCGAGTCATGAATTGAATCATGAATCATGAATTGAATCATGAATCATCAATTATGAATTATGAATTGAATCATGAATCATGAAATGAATTATGAATCATGAATCGAATCATGAATCATGAATCAAGAATCATAAATCGAATCATTAATCATGAATTGAATCATGAATCATAAATCATGAATTGAATCATGAATCATGAATCATGAATCATGAATCGAATCATGAATCATGAATCAAGAATCATGAATCGAATCATGAATCATGAATTGAATCAAGAATCATGAATCATGAATTATGAATCATGAATCATGAATCATGAATCATGAATTGAATCATGAATTGAATCATGAATCATGAATCATGAATTGAATCATGAATCATGAATCTTGAATCATGAATCATAAATGGAATCATAAATCAAGAATTGAATCATGAATTGAATCATGAATCATGGATCATGAATTGAATCATGAATCATGAATCATGAATTCAATCATGAATCATGAATCATGAATCGAATCATGAATCATGAATTGAATCATGAAGTGAATTATGAATCATGAATTGAATCATGAATTGAATCATGAATCATATATTGAATCATGAATCATTTATCATAAATCGAATCACGAATCATGAATTGAATCATGAATCATTTATCATAAATCGAATCACGAATCATGAATTGAATCATGAATCATGAATCATGAATTTAATCATGAATCATGAATTGAATCATGAATCATGAATCATGAATTTAATCATGATTTATGAATCATGAAATTAAATCATGAATTGAATCATGAATCATGAATTGAATCATGAATTGAATCATGAATTGAATCATGAATAATGAATTGAATCATGAATCATGAATCATGAATCTTGAATCATAAATTGAATCATGAATCAAGAATTGAATCATGAATTGAATCAAGAATCATGAATTGAATCATGAATCATGAATCATGAATTGAATCATAAATCATAAATCATGAATTCAATCATGAATCATGAATCATGAATCGAATCATGAATCATGAATTGAATCATGAAATGAATCATGAATCATGAATTGAATCATGAATTGAATCATGAATCGAATCATGAATCATATATTGAATCATGAATCATTTATCATAAATCAAATCACGAATCATGAATTGAATCATGAATCGAATCATGAATTGAATCATGAATCATGAATTGAATCATGAATCATGAATTATGAATTATGAATTGAATAATGAATCATGAATCATGAATTGAATCATCATTTATGAATCATGAATTGAATCATGAATCATGAATTGAATCATAAATTGAATCTTGAATTGAATCATGAATTGAATCATGAATCATGAATTATGAATTGAATCATGAATCATGAATCATGAATTGAATTATGAATTATGAATCATGAATTGAATCATGAATCATGAATTGAATCATAAATTGAATCATGAATTGAATCATGAATTGAATTATGAATCATGAATTGAATCATGAATCATGAATTGAATCATGAATCATGAATTATGAATTGAATCATGAATCATGAATCATAAATCGAATCATGATTCATGAATTGAATAAGGAATCGAATCATGAATTGAATCATGAATTGAATCATGAATTGAATTATGAATTGAATCATGAATCATGAATCATGAATTGAATCATGAATCATGAATTTAATCATGAATCATGAATCATGAATCGAATCATGAATCATGAGTTGAATCATGAAGTGAATCATGAATCATGAATCAAATCATGAATTGAATTATGAATTATGAATTGAATCATGAATCATGAATTATGAATTATGAATTGAATCATGAATCATGAATCATGAATTGAATCATGAATTGAATCATGAATCATGAATTGAATCATGAATCGAATCATGAATTCAATCATGAATCATGAAATGAATCATGAAACATCAATTAGGAATTATGAATTGAATCATGAATCATGAATTATGAATTATGAATCATGAATCATGAATCATGAATCATGAATCATGAATTGAATCATGAATTGAATCATGAATCATGAATCATGTATTGAATCATGAATCATGAATCTTGAATCATGAATCATAAATTGAATCATAAATAAAGAATTGAATCATGAATTGAATCATGAATCATTGATCATGAATTGAATCATGAATTCAATCATGAATTGAATCATGAATCATAAATTGAATCATGAATCATTTTTCATAAATTGAATCATGAATCATGAATTGAATCATGAATCGAATCATGAATTGAATCATGAATCATGAATTGAATCATGAATCATGAATTATGAATTATGAATTGAATCATGAATCATGAATCATGAATTGAATCATGATTTATGAATCATGAATTGAATCATGAATCATGAATTGAATCATGAATCGAATCATGAATTCAATCATGAATCATGAAATGAATCATGAAACATCAATTAGGAATTATGAATTGAATCATGAATCATGAATTATGAATTATGAATCATGAATCATGAATCATGAATCATGAATCATGAATTGAATCATGAATTGAATCATGAATCATGAATCATGTATTGAATCATGAATCATGAATCTTGAATCATGAATCATAAATTGAATCATAAATAAAGAATTGAATCATGAATTGAATCATGAATCATTGATCATGAATTGAATCATGAATTCAATCATGAATTGAATCATGAATCATAAATTGAATCATGAATCATTTTTCATAAATTGAATCATGAATCATGAATTGAATCATGAATCGAATCATGAATTGAATCATGAATCATGAATTGAATCATGAATCATGAATTATGAATTATGAATTGAATCATGAATCATGAATCATGAATTGAATCATGATTTATGAATCATGAATTGAATCATAAATTGAATCATGAATCATGAATTGAATCATGAATCATGAATCATAAATTGAATCATGAATCATGAATCATGAATCGAATCATGAATTAAATCATGAATCATGAATTGAATCATAAATTGAATCATGAATTGAATCATGAATTGAATTATGAATCATGAATTGAATCATGAATCATGAATTATGAATTGAATCATGAATCATGAATCATAAATCGAATCATGATTCATGAATTGAATAAGGAATCGAATCATGAATTGAATCATGAATTGAATCATGAATTGAATCAAGAATCATGAATCATGAATTGAATCATGAATCATGAATTCAATCATGAATCATGAATCATGAATCGAATCATGAATCATGAATTGAATCATGAAGTGAATCATGAATCATGAATTGAATCATGAATTGAATCATGAATCATATAATGAATCATGAATTATTTATCATAAATCGAATCATGAATCATGAATTGAATCATGAATCAAATCATGAATTGAATTATGAATCATGAATTGAATCATGAATCATGAATTATGAATTATGAATTGAATCATAAATCATGAATCATGAATTGAATCATGATTTATGAATCATGAATTGAATCATGAATCGAATCATGAATTGAATCATGTATCATGAATCATGAATCATGAATCATAAATCATAAATTGAATCATGAATCATGAATCATGAATCGAATCATGAATTGAATCATGAATCATAAATTGAATCATGAATCATCAATTATGAATTATGAATTGAATCATGAATCATGAATCATGAAATGAATCATGAATCATAAATCATGAATCGAATCATGAATCATGAGTCAAGAATCATGAATCGAATCATTAATCATGAATTGAATCATGAATCATAAATCATGAATTGAATCATGAATCATGAATCATGAATCATGAATCAAGAATCATGAATCGAATCATGAATCATGAATTGAATCAAGAATCATGAATCATGAATTATGAATCATGAATCATGAATCATGAATCATGAATTTAATCATGAATTAAATCATGAATCATGAATCATGAATTGAATCATGAATCATGAATTCAATTATGAATCATGAATCGAATCATGAATCATGAATTGAATCATGTAGTGAATCATGAATCATGAATTGAATCATGAATTGAATCGTGAATCATATAATGAATCATGAATTATTTATCATAAATCGAATCATGAATCATGAATTGAATCATGAATCAAATCATGAATTGAATTATGAATCATGAATTGAATCATAAATCATGAATTATGAATTATGAATTGAATCATGAATCATGAATTGAATTATGATTTATGAATCATGAATTGAATCATGAATCGAATCATGAATTGAATCATGAATCATGAATCATGAATCATGTATTGAATCATGAATCATGAATCTTGAATCATGAATCATAAATTGAATCATAAATAAAGAATTGAATCATGAATTGAATCATGAATCATTGATCATGAATTGAATCATGAATTCAATCATGAATTGAATCATGAATCATAAATTGAATCATGAATCATTTTTCATAAATTGAATCATGAATCATGAATTGAATCATGAATCGAATCATGAATTGAATCATGAATCATGAATTGAATCATGAATCATGAATTATGAATTATGAATTGAATCATGAATCATGAATCATGAATTGAATCATGATTTATGAATCATGAATTGAATCATGAATCATGAATTGAATCATGAATCGAATCATGAATTCAATCATGAATCATGAAATGAATCATGAAACATCAATTAGGAATTATGAATTGAATCATGAATCATGAATTATGAATTATGAATCATGAATCATGAATCATGAATCATGAATCATGAATTGAATCATGAATTGAATCATGAATCATGAATCATGTATTGAATCATGAATCATGAATCTTGAATCATGAATCATAAATTGAATCATAAATAAAGAATTGAATCATGAATTGAATCATGAATCATTGATCATGAATTGAATCATGAATTCAATCATGAATTGAATCATGAATCATAAATTGAATCATGAATCGAATCATGAATTGAATCATGAATCATGAATTGAATCATGAATCATGAATTATGAATTATGAATTGAATCATGAATCATGAATCATGAATTGAATCATGATTTATGAATCATGAATTGAATCATAAATTGAATCATGAATCATGAATTGAATCATGAATCATGAATCATAAATTGAATCATGAATCATGAATCATGAATCGAATCATGAATTAAATCATGAATCATGAATTGAATCATAAATTGAATCATGAATTGAATCATGAATTGAATTATGAATCATGAATTGAATCATGAATCATGAATTATGAATTGAATCATGAATCATGAATCATAAATCGAATCATGATTCATGAATTGAATAAGGAATCGAATCATGAATTGAATCATGAATTGAATCATGAATTGAATCAAGAATCATGAATCATGAATTGAATCATGAATCATGAATTCAATCATGAATCATGAATCATGAATCGAATCATGAATCATGAATTGAATCATGAAGTGAATCATGAATCATGAATTGAATCATGAATTGAATCATGAATCATATAATGAATCATGAATTATTTATCATAAATCGAATCATGAATCATGAATTGAATCATGAATCAAATCATGAATTGAATTATGAATCATGAATTGAATCATGAATCATGAATTATGAATTATGAATTGAATCATAAATCATGAATCATGAATTGAATCATGATTTATGAATCATGAATTGAATCATGAATCGAATCATGAATTGAATCATGTATCATGAATCATGAATCATGAATCATGAATCATAAATTGAATCATGAATCATGAATCATGAATCGAATCATGAATTGAATCATGAATCATAAATTGAATCATGAATCATCAATTATGAATTATGAATTGAATCATGAATCATGAATCATGAAATGAATCATGAATCATAAATCATGAATCGAATCATGAATCATGAGTCAAGAATCATGAATCGAATCATTAATCATGAATTGAATCATGAATCATAAATCATGAATTGAATCATGAATCATGAATCATGAATCAAGAATCATGAATCGAATCATGAATCATGAATTGAATCAAGAATCATGAATCATGAATTATGAATCATGAATCATGAATCATGAATCATGAATTTAATCATGAATTAAATCATGAATCATGAATCATGAATTGAATCATGAATCATGAATTCAATTATGAATCATGAATCGAATCATGAATCATGAATTGAATCATGTAGTGAATCATGAATCATGAATTGAATCATGAATTGAATCGTGAATCATATAATGAATCATGAATTATTTATCATAAATCGAATCATGAATCATGAATTGAATCATGAATCAAATCATGAATTGAATTATGAATCATGAATTGAATCATAAATCATGAATTATGAATTATGAATTGAATCATGAATCATGAATTGAATTATGATTTATGAATCATGAATTGAATCATGAATCGAATCATGAATTGAATCATGAATCATGAATCATGAATCATGAATCATAAATTGAATCATGAATCATGAATCATGAATCGAGTCATGAATTGAATCATGAATCATGAATTGAATCATGAATCATCAATTATGAATTATGAATTGAATCATGAATCATGAATCATGAAATGAATTATGAATCATGAATCGAATCATGAATCATGAATCAAGAATCATAAATCGAATCATTAATCATGAATTGAATCATGAATCATAAATCATGAATTGAATCATGAATCATGAATTGAATCATGAATCATGAATCATGAATCGAATCATGAATCATGAATCAAGAATCATGAATCGAATCATGAATCATGAATTGAATCAAGAATCATGAATCATGAATTATGAATCATGAATCATGAATCATGAATCATGAATTGAATCATGAATTGAATCATGAATCATGAATCCTGAATTGAATCATGAATCATGAATCTTGAATCATGAATCATAAATGGAATCATAAATCAAGAATTGAATCAAGAATTGAATCATGAATCATGGATCATGAATTGAATCATGAATCATGAATCATGAATTCAATCATGAATCATGAATCATGAATCGAATCATGAATCATGAATTGAATCATGAAGTGAATTATGAATCATGAATTGAATCATGAATTGAATCAAGAATCATATATTGAATCATGAATCATTTATCATAAATCGAATCACGAATCATGAATTGAATCATGAATCGAATCATGAATTGAATCATGAATCATGAATTGAATCATGAATCATGAATTATGAATTATGAATTGAATCATGAATCATGAATCATGAATTTAATCATGATTTATGAATCATGAAATTGAATCATGAATTGAATCATGAATCATGAATTGAATCATGAATTGAATCATGAATTGAATCATGAATAATGAATTGAATCATGAATCATGAATCTTGAATCATGAATCATAAATTGAATCATGAATCAAGAATTGAATCATGAATTGAATCATGAATCATGAATTGAATCATGAATCATGAATCATGAATTGAATCATAAATCATAAATCATTGAATTCAATCATGAATCATGAATCGAATCATGAATCATGAATTGAATCATGAAATGAATCATGAATCATGAATTGAATCATGAATTGAATCATGAATCGAATCATGAATCATATATTGAATCATGAATCATTTATCATAAATCAAATCACGAATCATGAATTGAATCATGAATCGAATCATGAATTGAATCATGAATCATGAATTGAATCATGAATCATGAATTATGAATTATGAATTGAATAATGAATCATGAATCATGAATTGAATCATCATTTATGAATCATGAATTGAATCATGAATCATGAATTGAATCATAAATTGAATCATGAATTGAATCATGAATTGAATCATGAATCATGAATTATGAATTTAATCATGAATCATGAATCATGAATTGAATTATGAATTATGAATCATGAATTGAATCATAATTCATGAATTGAATCATAAATTGAATCATGAATTGAATCATGAATTGAATTATGAATCATGAATTGAATCATGAATCATGAATTATGAATTGAATCATGAATCATGAATCATAAATCGAATCATGATTCATGAATTGAATAAGGAATCGAATCATGAATTGAATCATGAATTGAATCATGAATTGAATTATGAATTGAATCATGAATCATGAATCATGAATTGAATCATGAATCATGAATTTAATCATGAATCATGAATCATGAATCGAATCATGAATCATGAGTTGAATCATGAAGTGAATCATGAATCATGAATCAAATCATGAATTGAATTATGAATTATGAATTGAATCATGAATCATGAATTATGAATTATGAATTGAATCATGAATCATGAATCATGAATTGAATCATGAATTGAATCATGAATCATGAATTGAATCATGAATCGAATCATGAATTCAATCATGAATCATGAAATGAATCATGAAACATCAATTAGGAATTAGGAATTGAATCATGAATCATGAATCATGAATTATGAATCATGAATCATGAATCATGAATCATGAATCATGAATTGAATCATGAATTGAATCATGAATCATGTATTGAATCATGAATCATGAATCTTGAATCATGAATCATAAATTGAATCATAATTAAAGAATTGAATCATGAATTGAATCATGAATCATTGATCATGAATTGAATCATGAATCATGAATCATGAATTCAATCATGAATTGAATCATGAATCATAAATTGAATCATGAATCATTTATCATAAATTGAATCATGAATCATTTATCATAAATTGAATCATGAATCATGAATTGAATCATGAATCGAATCATGAATTGAATCATGAATCATGAATTGAATCATGAATCATGAATTATGAATTATGAATTGAATCATGAATCATGAATTCAATCATGAATCATGAATCATGAATCGAATCATGAATCATGAATTGAATCATGAAGTGAATCATGAATCATGAATTGAATCATGAATTGAATCATGAATCATATAATGAATCATTAATTATTTATCATAAATTGAATCATGAATCATGAATTTAATCATGAATCAAATCATGAATTGAATTAAGAATCATGAATTGAATTGTGAATCATGAATTATGAATTATGAATTGAATCATGAATAATGAATCATGAATTGAATCATGATTTATGAATCATGAATGGAATCATGAATGGAATCATGAATTGAATCATGAATCCTGAATCATGAATCATGAATCATGAATCATAAATTGAATCATGAATCATGAATCATGAATCAAATCATGAATTGAATCATGAATCATGAATTGAATCATGAATCATCAATTATGAATTATGAATTGAATCATGAATCATGAATCATGAATCATGAATCGAATCATGAATCATGAATCAAGAATCATGAATCGAATCATTAATCATGAATTGAATCATGAATTATAAATCATGAATTGAATCATGAATCATGAATCATGAATTGAATCATGAATCAAGAATCATGAATCGAAATTATGAATCATGAATTGAATCAAGAATCATGAATCATGAATTATGAATCATGAATCATGAATCATGAATCATGAATTGAATCATGAATCATGAATCTTGAATCATGAATCATAAATTGAATCATAAATAAAGAATTGAATCATGAATTGAATCATGAATCATGGATCATGAATTGAATCATGAATCATGAATTCAATCATGAATCATGAATAGAATCATGAATCATGAATTGAATCATGAAGTGAATCATGAATCATGAATCGAATCATGAATTGAATTATGAATCATGAATTGAATCATGAATCATGAATTATGAATTATGAATTGAATCATGAATCATGAATCATGAATTGAATCATGAATCATGAATCATGAATTGAATCATAAATTGAATCATGAATTGAATCAAGAATTGAATTATGAATCAGGAATTTAATCATGAATCATGAATTGAATCATGAATAATAAATCGAATCATGATTCATGAATTGAATAAGGAATAGAATCATGAATTGAATCATGAATTGAATCATGAATTGAATCATGAATCATGAATCATGAATTGAATCATGAATCATGAATTCAATTATGAATCATGAATCGAATCATGAATCATGAATTGAATCATGTAGTGAATCATGAATCATGAATTGAATCATGAATTGAATCGTGAATCATATAATGAATCATGAATTATTTATCATAAATCGAATCATGAATCATGAATTGAATCATGAATCAAATCATGAATTGAATTATGAATCATGAATTGAATCATGAATAATAAATCGAATCATGATTCATGAATTGAATAAGGAATAGAATCATGAATTGAATCATGAATTGAATCATGAATTGAATCATGAATCATGAATCATGAATTGAATCATGAATCATGAATTCAATTATGAATCATGAATCGAATCATGAATCATGAATTGAATCATGTAGTGAATCATGAATCATGAATTGAATCATGAATTGAATCGTGAATCATATAATGAATCATGAATTATTTATCATAAATCGAATCATGAATCATGAATTGAATCATGAATCAAATCATGAATTGAATTATGAATCATGAATTGAATCATAAATCATGAATTATGAATTATGAATTGAATCATGAATTGAATCATGAATTAAATCATGAATCATGAATCATGAATTGAATCATGTATCATGAATTCAATTATGAATCATGAATCGAATCATGAATCATGAATTGAATCATGTAGTGAATCATGAATCATGAATTGAATCATGAATTGAATCGTGAATCATATAATGAATCATGAATTATTTATCATAAATCGAATCATGAATCATGAATTGAATCATGAATCAAATCATGAATTGAATTATGAATCATGAATTGAATCATAAATCATGAATTATGAATTATGAATTGAATCATGAATTGAATTATGATTTATGAATCATGAATTGAATCATGAATCGAATCATGAATTGAATCATGAATCATGAATCATGAATCATGAATCATAAATTGAATCATGAATCATGAATCGAGTCATGAATTGAATCATGAATCATGAATTGAATCATGAATCATCAATTATGAATTATGAATTGAATCATGAATCATGAAATGAATTATGAATCATGAATCGAATCATGAATCATGAATCAAGAATCATAAATCAAATCATTAATCATGAACTGAATTATGAATCATAAATCATGAATTGAATCATGAATCATGAATTGAATCATGAATCATGAATCATGAATCGAATCATGAATCATGAATCAAGAATCATGAATCGAATCATGAATCATGAATTGAATCAAGAATCATGAATCATGAATTATGAATCATGAATTATGAATCATGAATCATGAATTGAATCATGAATTGAATCATGAATCATGAATCATGAATTGAATCATGAATCATGAATCTTGAATCATGAATCATAAATGGAATCATAAATCAAGAATTGAATCATGAATTGAATCATGAATCATGGATCATGAATTGAATCATGAATCATGAATCATGAATTCAATCATGAATCATGAATCATGAATCGAATCATGAATCATGAATTGAATCATGAAGTGAATTATGAATCATGAATTGAATCATGAATTGAATCATGAATCATATATTGAATCATGAATCATTTATCATAAATCGAATCACGAATCATGAATTGAATCATGAATCATTTATCATAAATCGAATCACGAATCATGAATTGAATCATGAATCATGAATCATGAATTTAATCATGAATCATGAATTGAATCATGAATCATGAATCATGAATTTAATCATGATTTATGAATCATGAAATTGAATCATGAATTGAATCATGAATCATGAATTGAATCATGAATTGAATCATGAATTGAATCATGAATAATGAATTGAATCATGAATCATGAATCTTGAATCATGAATCATAAATTGAATCATGAATCAAGAATTGAATCATGAATTGAATCATGAATCATGAATTGAATCATGAATCATGAATCATGAATTGAATCATAAATCATAAATCATGAATTCAATCATGAATCATGAATCATGAATCGAATCATGAATCATGAATTGAATCATGAAATGAATCATGAATCATGAATTGAATCATGAATTGAATCATGAATCGAATCATGAATCATATATTGAATCATGAATCATTTATCATAAATCAAATCACGAATCATGAATTGAATCATGAATCGAATCATGAATTGAATCATGAATCATGAATTGAATCATGAATCATGAATTATGAATTATGAATTGAATAATGAATCATGAATCATAAATTGAATCATCATTTATGAATCATGAATTGAATCATGAATCATGAATTGAATCATAAATTGAATCTTGAATTGAATCATGAATTGAATCATGAATCATGAATTATGAATTGAATCATGAATCATGAATCATGAATTGAATTATGAATTATGAATCATGAATTGAATCATGAATCATGAATTGAATCATAAATTGAATCATGAATTGAATCATGAATTGAATTATGAATCATGAATTGAATCATGAATCATGAATTGAATCATGAATCATGAATTATGAATTGAATCATGAATCATGAATCATAAATCGAATCATGATTCATGAATTGAATAAGGAATCGAATCATGAATTGAATCATGAATTGAATCATGAATTGAATTATGAATTGAATCATGAATCATGAATCATGAATTGAATCATGAATCATGAATTTAATCATGAATCATGAATCATGAATCGAATCATGAATCATGAGTTGAATCATGAAGTGAATCATGAATCATGAATCAAATCATGAATTGAATTATGAATTATGAATTGAATCATGAATCATGAATTATGAATTATCAATTGAATCATGAATCATGAATCATGAATTGAATCATGAATTGAATCATGAATCATGAATTGAATCATGAATCGAATCATGAATTCAATCATGAATCATGAAATGAATCATGAAACATCAATTAGGAATTATGAATTGAATCATGAATCATGAATTATGAATTATGAATCATGAATCATGAATCATGAATCATGAATCATGAATTGAATCATGAATTGAATCATGAATCATGAATCATGTATTGAATCATGAATCATGAATCTTGAATCATGAATCATAAATTGAATCATAAATAAAGAATTGAATCATGAATTGAATCATGAATCATTGATCATGAATTGAATCATGAATTCAATCATGAATTGAATCATGAATCATAAATTAAATCATGAATCATTTTTCATAAATTGAATCATGAATCATGAATTGAATCATGAATCGAATCATGAATTGAATCATGAATCATGAATTGAATCATGAATCATGAATTATGAATTATGAATTGAATCATGAATCATGAATCATGAATTGAATCATGATTTATGAATCATGAATTGAATCATAAATTGAATCATGAATCATGAATTGAATCATGAATCATGAATCATAAATTGAATCATGAATCATGAATCATGAATCGAATCATGAATTAAATCATGAATCATGAATTGAATCATAAATTGAATCATGAATTGAATCATGAATTGAATTTTGAATCATGAATCATGAATTATGAATTGAATCATGAATCATGAATCATAAATCGAATCATGATTCATGAATTGAATAAGGAATCGAATCATGAATTGAATCATGAATTGAATCATGAATTGAATCAAGAATCATGAATCATGAATTGAATCATGAATCATGAATTCAATCATGAATCATGAATCATGAATCGAATCATGAATCATGAATTATGAATTGAATCATGAATCATGAATCATAAATCGAATCATGATTCATGAATTGAATAAGGAATCGAATCATGAATTGAATCATGAATTGAATCATGAATTGAATCAAGAATCATGAATCATGAATTGAATCATGAATCATGAATTCAATCATGAATCATGAATCGAATCATGAATCATGAATTGAATCATGAAGTGAATCATGAATCATGAATTGAATCATGAATTGAATCATGAATCATATAATGAATCATGAATTATTTATCATAAATCGAATCATGAATCATGAATTGAATCATGAATCAAATCATGAATTGAATTATGAATCATGAATTGAATCATGAATCATGAATTATGAATTATGAATTGAATCATGAATCATGAATCATGAATTGAATCATGATTTATGAATCATGAATTGAATCATGAATCGAATCATGAATTGAATCATGTATCATGAATCATGAATCATGAATCATGAATCATGAATCATAAATTGAATCATGAATCATGAATCATGAATCGAATCATGAATTGAATCATGAATCATAAATTGAATCATGAATCATCAATTATGAATTATGAATTGAATCATGAATCATGAATCATGAAATGAATCATGAATCATAAATCATGAATCGAATCATGAATCATGAGTCAAGAATCATGAATCGAATCATTAATCATGAATTGAATCATGAATCATAAATCATGAATTGAATCATGAATCATGAATCATGAATCAAGAATCATGAATCGAATCATGAATCATGAATTGAATCAAGAATCATGAATCATGAATTATGAATCATGAATCATGAATCATGAATTTAATCATGAATTAAATCATGAATCATGAATCATGAATTGAATCATGAATCATGAATCTTGAATCATGAATCATAAATTGAATCATAAATCAAGAATTGAATCATGAATCATGGATCATGAATTGAATCATGAATCATGAATCGAATCATGAATTGAATCATGAAGTGAATCATGAATCATGAATTGAATCATGAATTGAATCATGAATCATATATTGAATCATGAATCATTTATCATAAATTGAATCACGAATCATGAATTGAATCATGAATAGAATCATGAATTGAATCATGAATCATGAATCATGAATTGAATCATGATTTATGAATCATGAATCATAAATCATGAATCGAATCATGAATCATGAGTCAAGAATCATGAATCGAATCATTAATCATGAATTGAATCATGAATCATAAATCATGAATTGAATCATGAATCATGAATCATGAATCAAGAATCATGAATCGAATCATGAATCATGAATTGAATCAAGAATCATGAATCATGAATTATGAATCATGAATCATGAATCATGAATCATGAATTTAATCATGAATTAAATCATGAATCATGAATCATGAATTGAATCATGAATCATGAATCTTGAATCATGAATCATAAATTGAATCATAAATCAAGAATTGAATCATGAATCATGGATCATGAATTGAATCATGAATCATGAATCGAATCATGAATCATGAATTGAATCATGAAGTGAATCATGAATCATGAATTGAATCATGAATTGAATCATGAATCATATATTGAATCATGAATCATTTATCATAAATTGAATCACGAATCATGAATTGAATCATGAATAGAATCATGAATTGAATCATGAATCATGAATTGAATCATGAATCATAAATTAAGAATTATGAATTGAATCATGAATCATGAATCATGAATTGAATCATGATTTATGAATCATGAATTGAATCATGAATTGAATCATGAAACATGAATTGAATCATGAATCATGAATTATGAATTGAATCATGAATCATGAATCATGAATTGAATTATGAATTATGAATCATGAATTGAATCATGAATCATGAATTGAATCATAAATTGAATCATAAATTGAATCATGAATTGAATCATGAATTGAATCATGAATCATGAATTATGAATTGAATCATGAATCATGAATCATAAATCGAATCATGATTCATGAATTGAATAAGGAATCGAATCATGAATTGAATCATGAATTGAATCATGAATTGAATTATGAATTGAATCATGAATCATGAATCATGAATTGAATCATGAATCATGAATTTAATCATGAATCATGAATCATGAATCGAATCATGAATCATGAATTGAATCATGAAGTGAATCATGAATCATGAATTGAATCATGAATTGAATCATGAATTGAATCATGAATCATATAATGAATCATGAAATATTTATCATAAATCGAATCATGAATCATGAATTGAATCATGAATCAAATCATGAATTGAATTATGAATTATTAATTGAATCATGAATCATGAATTATGAATTATGAATTGAATCATGAATCATGAATCATGAATTGAATCATGATTTATGAATCATGAATTGAATCATGAATCGAATCATGAATTGAATCATGAATCATAAATCATGAATCATGAATCATAAATTGAAACATGAATCATGAATCGAATCATGAATTGAATCATGAATCATGAATTGAATCATGAATCATCAATTATGAATTATGAATTGAATCATGAATCATGAATCATGAAATGAATCATGAATCATGAATCAACAATCATGAATCGAATCATGAATCATGAATCAAGAATCATGAATCGAATCATGAATCATGAATTGAATCAAGAATCATGAATCATGAATTATGAATCATGAATCATGAATCATGAATCATGAATTGAATCATGAATTGAATCATGAATCATGAATCATGAATTGAATCATGAATCATGAATCTTGAATCATGAATCATAAATTGAATCATAAATAAAGAATTGAATCATGAATTGAATCATGAATCATGGATCATGAATTGAATCATAAATCATGAATCATGAATTGAATCATGAATCATGAATTATGAATAGAATCATGAATCATGAATTGAATCATGAAGTGAATCATGAATTGAATCATGAATTGAATCATGAATCATAAATTGAATCATGAATCATTTATCATAAATCGAATCACGAATCATGAATTGAATCATGAATCGAATCATGAATTGAATTATGAATCATAAATTGAATCATGAATCATGAATTATGAAGCATGAATTGAATCATGAATCATGAATCATGAATTGAATCATGATTTATGAATCATGAATTGAATCATGAATTGAATCATGAATCATGAATTGAATCATAAATCATGAATCATGAATCATAAATTGAATCATGAATTAAATCATGAATCATGAATTGAATCATAAATTGAATCATGAATTGAATCATGAATTGAATTATGAATCATGAATCATGAATCATGAATTATGAATTGAATCATGAATCATGAATCATAAATCGAATCATGATTCATGAATTGAATAAGGAATCGAATCATGAATTGAATCATGAATTGAATCATGAATTGAATCATGAATTGAATCATGAATCATGAATCATGAATTGAATCATGAATCATGAATTTAATCATGAATCATGAATCATGAATCGAATCATGAATCATGAATTGAATCATGAAGTGAATCATGAATCATGAATTGAATCATGAATTGAATCATGAATCATATAATGAATCATGAATTATTTATCATAAATCGAATCATGAATCATGAATTGAATCATGAATCAAATCATGAATTGAATTATGAATCATGAATTGAATCATGAATCATGAATTATGAATTATGAATTGAATCATGAATCATGAATTGAATCATGATTTATGAATCATGAATTGAATCATGAATCGAATCATGAATTGAATCATGAATCATGAAATGAATCATGAATCATAAATCATGAATCGAATCATGAATCATGAGTCAAGAATCATGAATCGAATCAATAATCATGAATTGAATCATGAATCATAAATCATGAATTGAATCATGAATCATGAATCATGAATCATGAATCAAGAATCATGAATCGAATCATGAATCATGAATTGAATCAAGAATCATGAATCATGAATTATGAATCATGAATCATGAATCATGAATCATTAATTTAATCATGAATTGAATCATGAATCATGAATCATGAATTGAATCATGAATCATGAATCATAAATTGAATCATAAATCAAGAATTGAATCATGAATCATGGATCATGAATTGAATCATGAATCATGAATCGAATCATGAATCATGAATTGAATCATGAAGTGAATCATGAATCATGAATTGAATCATGAATTGAATCATGAATCATATATTGAATCATGAATCATTTATCATAAATCGAATCACGAATCATAAATTATGAATTATGAATTGAATCATGAATCATGAATCATGAATTGAATCATGATTTAAGAATCATGAATTGAATCATGAATTGAATCATGAATTGAATCATGAATCATGAATCATGAATCGAATCATGAATTGAATCATGAATCATGAATTGAATCATGAATCATCAATTATGAATTATAGATTGAATCATGAATCATGAATCATGAAATGAATCATGAATCATGAATCATGAATCGAATCATGAATCATGAATCAAGAATCATGAATCGAATCATTAATCATGAATTGAATCATGAATCATAAATCATGAATTGAATCATGAATCATGAATTGAATCATGAATCATGAATCGAATCATGAATCAAGAATCATAAATCGAATAATGAATAATGAATTGAATCAAGAATCATGAATCATGAATTATTAATCTTGAATCATGAATCATGAATCATGAATTGAATCATGAATTGAATCATGAATTGAATCATGAATCATGAATCATGAATTGAATCATGAATCATGAATCTTGAATCATGAATCATAAAATGAATCATGAATCAAGAATTAAATCATGAATTGAATCATGAATCATGAATCATGAATTGAATCATGAAGTGAATCATGAATCATGAATTGAATCATGAATTGAATCATGAATCATATATTGAATCATGAATCATTTATCATAAATCAAATCACGAATCATGAAATGAATCATGAATTGAATCATGAATTGAATCATGAATCATGAATCATGAATTATGAACTATGAATTGAATAATTAATCATGAATCATGAATTGAATCATGATTTATGAATCATGAATTGAATAATGAATTGATTCATGAATCATGAATTGAATCATGAATCTTATATCATGAATCATGAATCATAAATTGAATCATGAATCATGAATCAAATCATGAATTAAATCATGAATCATGAATTGAATCATGAATCATCAATTATGAATTATGAATTGAATCATAAATCATGAAATGAATCATGAATCATGAATCAAGAATCATGAATCAAATCATTAATCATAAATTGAATCATGAATCATAAATCATGAATTGAATCATGAATTGAATCATGAATCATGAATCGAATCATGAATCAAGAATCATGAATCGAATCATGAATCATGAATTGAATCAAGAATCATGAATCATGAATTATCTCCTCTCACGCACGTATCCAAGACTTCTCCCGTGCCGCTCTTCTCCATTGGAACAAGCTCCCCCACTCTATCAGAACTTCCCCTAATCTGTCCTCTTTCAAACGAACATTAAAAACTCACCTTTTCCTTAAAGCCTTCCAGTCTCATGCCTAAACTCCCACCGGTCGGCTACCTCTCTTTCTCATCCCTTCTTCCCTTCTCCCCCTTCCTCCCATCTCTCCGTCTCATCCATGTGTCTGTCTGTCTTCCCCTCCCTTTAGAATGTTTGCTCCTTTGAGCAGGGCTCTCCTACCTTCTGTTTCCATCACTTTTAACTGCGCTCTCCAGCTACTCAGCTCACCTGCTCTCAGTCCCTCTGCCCTCTGTCTCTCTCTGCTCCCCTCAGTGATTCTCAACCTGTCATCCGTGCCCACCCTCTTGGGCCATAGTTACCTGCCTGTACTCACTTTCCCCATCCCTCCCTCTCTTTCTTGCTGTGCCTGAGCCCCCAGTGTTATAGTGCTTACTGTTACTTGTACTGTGCTGTTTCACCTTGTACTGTGCCATTGTTTGTCCTTGAACGGTGCTACGGATACTTTGTGGCGCCCTATAAATAAAAATTAATAATAATAATAATAATTATGAATCATGAATTGAATCATGAATCATGAATCATGAATCATGAATTAAATCATGAATTGAATCATGAATCATAAATCATGAATTTAATCATGAATCATGAATCATGAATTGAATCATGAATCTTGAATTGAATCATAAATTGAATCATGAATTGAATAATGAATTGAATCATGAATCATGAATTATGAATTGAATCATGAATCATGAATCATGAATCATGAATCATGAATCATTAATCATGAATTGAATCATGAATCATGAATCGAATCATGAATCATGATTTAAAAAGCATGAATCGAATCATGAATCAAGAATGGAATCATGAATCATGACTCATGAATTGAATCATGAATCTTGAATTGAATCATAAATTGAATCATGAATTGAATCATGAATTGAAAATTGAATCATGAATTGAATCATGAATCGTGAATTGAATCATGAATCATGAATCATGAATCATGAATTGAATCATGAATCATGATTACTGAATGTAATCATGAATCATGACTCATGAATTGAATCATGAATCTTGAATTGAATCATAAATTGAATCATGAATTGAATCATGAATTGAATCATGAATCATGAATTGAATCATGAATCATGAATCATGAATTGAATCATGAATCATGAATTGAATCATGAATTGTGAATTGAGTCATGAATCATGAATCATGAATCATGAATTGAATCATGAATCATAAATCATGAATTATGAATCATGAATCATGAATTGAATCATGAATCATGAATCATGAATTGAATCATGAATCATGAATCATGAATTATGAATCATATATCGAATCATGAATTGAATCATGAATCATGAATCATGAATCATGTTTCATGAATCATGAATCATAAATTGAATCATGAATCATGAATTGAATTATGAATTGAATCATGAATCATGAATTGAATCATGAATCATGAATCATGAATCATGAATTAAATCATGATTTGAATCATGAATCATGAATAATGAATCGAATCATGAAACAAGAATCAATAATCATGAATCGAATCATGAATCATGAATTGAATCAAGAATCATGAATCATGAATCTTGAATTATGAATCATGAATTAAATCATGAATTGAATTATGAATCATGAATCATGAATTTAATCATGAATCATGAATAATGAGGAGATTTATTTATCATGAATTTAATCATGAATCATGAATCGAATCATGAATCATGAATAAATCATGAATTGAATCATGAATCGAATCATGAATTGAATCATGAATCATGAATTCAATCATGAATCATGAATTGAATCATGAATCATGAACCATGAATTGAATCATGAATCATGAATCATATTTCGATTCATTAATCATAATTTAAGAATCAAGAATTGAATCATGAATCATGAATTGAATCATAAATCATGAATCGAATCATGAATCATGAATCATGAATTATGAATCATGAATTGAATCATGAATCATGAATTGAATCATGAATCATGATTTGAATCATGAATCATGAATCATAAATTGAATCATGATTCATGAATTGAATCAGGAATCGAATCATGAATTGAATCATGAATCATGAATCATAAATCATGAATTGAATCATGAATCATGAATTATGAATCATGAATTGAATCATGAATCATGAATTATGAATCATGAATTGAATCATGAATTGAATCATGAATCAAAAATCATGAATTGAATCATGAATCATGAATCATGAATCAGGAATCATGAATCATGAATCATGAATTGAATCATAAATCATGAATTAAATCAAGAATCATGAATCATGAATTATGAATCATGAATTGAATCATGAATCATGAATCATGAATTAAATAATGAATTGAATTATGAATCATGAATTGAATCATGAATCATGAATCGAATCATGAATCATGAATCAAATCATGAATTGAATCATGAATCTAATCATGAATTGAATCATGAATCATGAATTGAATCATGAATCATGAATCATGAATCATAAATTGAATCATGCATCATGAATTGAATCATGAATTGAATCATGAATCGTGAATCATGAATTGAATCATGAATCATAAATCATAAATTGAATCATGAATCATGTATTGAATCATGAATCATGAATCATAAATCGAATTATGAATTGAATCATGAATCGAATCATGAATTGAATCATGAATCATGAATTGAATCATGAATCATGAATTGAATCATGAATCATGGATTGAATCATGAATCATGAATTGAATCATGAATCATGAATCATGAATGGAATCATGAATCATGATTTAAGAATCATGAATCGAATCATGAATATTGAATGGAATCATGAATCATGAATTGAATCATGAATTGAATCATGAATCATGAATTGAATCATGAATCATGAATTGAATCATGAATCATGAATTGAATCATGAATTGAATCATGAATCATGAATCATGAATTGAATCATGAATCATAAATCATAAATTGAATCATGAATCATGAATTGAATCATGAATCATAAATCGAATCATGAATTGAATCATGAATCGACTCATGAATTGAATCATGAATCGAATCATGAATTGAATCAGGAATCATGAATTGAATCAGGAATCATGAATTGAATCATGAATCATGAATTGAATCATGAATCATGGATTGAATCATGAATCATGAATTGAATCATGAATCATGAATCATGAATGGAATCATGAATCATGATTTAAGAATCATGAATCGAATCATGAATATTGAATGGAATCATGAATCATGAATTGAATCAAGAATCATGAATCATAAATCATAAATTGAATCATGAATCATGAATTGAATCATGAATCATGAATCATAAATGGAATCATGAATTGAATCATGAATCGAATCATGAATTGAATCAGAAATCATGAATTCAATCATGAATCATGAATTCAATCATGAATCATGGATTGAATCATGAATCATGAATGGAATCATGAATCATGATTTAAGAATCATGAATCGAATCATGAATATTGAATGGAATCATGAATCATGAATTAAATCATGAATTGAATCATGAATCATAAATCGAATCATGAATCATGAGTTGAATCATAAATTGAATCATGAATTGAATCATGAATTGAATCATGAATTGAATCATGAACCATGAATTGAATCATAAATCATGAATTATGAATTGAATCATGAATCATGAATCATAAATCGAATCATGAGTCATGAATTGAATCAGGAATCGAATCATGAATTGAATTATGAATCATGAATTGAATCATGAATCGTGAATTGAATCATGAATCATGAATCATGAATCATGAATTGAATAATGAATCATGAATTATGAATCATGAATTGAATCATGAATCATGAATTATAAATCATGAATTGAATCATGAATCATGAATTGAATCCTGAATTGAATCATGAATCATGAATCATAAATTGAATAATGAATCATGAATTATGAATCATGAATTGAATCATGAATCATGAATTATAAATCATGAATTGAATCATGAATCATGAATTGAATCCTGAATTGAATCATGAATCATGAATCATAAATTGAATCATGAATCATGAATTGAATCATGAATTGAATCATGAATCATGAATTGAATCATAAATTGAATCATGAATCATGAATAGAATCATGAATCATGAATAATAAATCGAATCATGAATCATTAATTGAATCATGAATCGAATCATAAATTTAATCATGAATCATGAATTGAATCATGAATCATGAATCATAAATCGAATCATGAATCATTAATTGAATCATGAATCGAATCATGAATTGAATGAGGAATCATGAATTATGAATCATGAATTATGAATCATGAATCATGAATTGAATCATGAATCATGAATTATGAATTGAATCATGAATTGAATCATGAATCATGAATCATGAATTGAATCATGAATCATGATTCATGAATTATGAATCATGAATCATGAATTGAATCATCAATAGAATCATAAATTGAATCATGAATCATTAATTGAATAATGAATCATGAATTATGAATTGAATCATGAATTGAATCATGAATTGAATCATGAATCATGAATTGAATCATGAATTGAATCATGAATCATGAATTGAATCATAAATTGAATCATGAATCATGAATTGAATCATGAATCATGAATCATAAATTGAATCATGAATCATTAATTGAATCATGAATCGAATCATAAATTTAATCATGAATCATGAATTGAATCATGCATCATGAATCATAAATCGAATCATGAATCATTAATTGAATCATGAATCGAATCATGAATTGAATGAGGAATCATGAATTGAATCATGAATCATGAATTATGAATCATGAATCATGAATTGAATCATGAATCATGAATTATGAATTGAATCATGAATTGAATCATGAATCATGAATCATGAATTGAATCATGAATCATGAATCATGAATTATGTATCATGAATCATGAATTGAATCATGAATCGAATCATGAATTGAATCATAAATCATGAATTGAATCATGAATCATGAATCATAAATCGAATCATGAATCATGAATTGAATCATGAATCATGAATCATAAATTGAATCATGAATCATTAATTGAATCATGAATCCTAAATTATGAATTGAATCATGAATTGAATCATGAATCATGAATTGAATCATGAATCATGAATTATGAATCGTGAATCATGAATTGAATCATGAATCATGAATCATAAATCGAATCATGAATCATTAATTGAATCATGAATCGAATCATGAATTGAATCATGAATCATGAATTGAATCATGAATCATGAATTATGAATCATGAATCATGAATTGAATCATGAATTATGAATTGAATCATGAATTAAATCATGAATCATGAATCATGAATTGAATAATGAATCATGAATCATGAATTATGAATCATGAATCATGAATTGAATCATGAATTATGAATTGAATCATGAATCATGAATTATAAATCATGAATCATGAATTGAATCATGAATCATGAATTGAATCATGAATCATGAATCATGAATTATGAATCATGAATCATGAATTGAATCATGAATCATGAATTATGAATCATGAATCATGAATTGAATCATGAATCGAATCATGAATTGAATCATGAATCATGAATTGAATCATGAATCATGAATCATAAATCGAATTATGAATCATGAAATGAATCATGAATCATGAATCATTAATTTAATCATGAAACATGAATTATGAATTGAATCATGAATTGAATCATGAATCATGAATTGAATCATGAATCATGAATCATGAATTGAATCATGAATCATGAATTATGAATCGTGAATCATGAATTGAATCATTAATCATGAATCATAAATCGAATCATGAATCATTAATTGAATCATGAATCCAATCATGAATTGAATCATGAATCATGAATTGAATCATGAATCATGAATTATGAATCATGAATCATGAATTGAATCATGAATCATGAATTATGAATTGAATCATGAATTAAATCATGAATCATGAATCATGAATTGAATAATGTATCATGAATCATGAATTATGAATCATGAATCATGAATTGAATCATGAATTATGCATACTGAATGGAATCATGAATCATGAATTGAATCATGAATCATGAATTGAATCATGAATCATGAATCATAAATCGAATCATGAATCATGAATTGAATCATGAATCGAATCATGAATTGAATCATAAATCATGAATCATACATCGAATCATGAATCATTAATTGAATCATGAATCGAATCATGAATTGAATCATGAATCATGAATTGAATCATGAATCATGAATCATAAATCGAATCATGAATCATGAATTGAATCATGAATCATGAATTGAATCATGAATCATGAATTGAATCATGAATCATGAATCATGAATTGAATCATGAATCATAAATTGAATCATGAATCATGAATCATAAATCGAATCAGGAATCATGAATTGAATCATGAATCATGAATCGTAAATCGAATCATGAATCATTAATTTAATCATGAGTCGAATCATGAATTGAATCATGAATCATGAATCGAATCATAAATCATGAATTATGAATCATGAATCATGAATTGAATCATGAATCATGAATTATGAATTGAATCATGAATTATGAATCATGAATCATGAATCATGAATCAAATCATAAATCATGAATTGAATCAAGAATCATGAATCATGAATTATGAATCATGAATTGAATCATAAATCATGAATCATGCATCATGAATTAAATCATGAATTGAATTATGAATCAAGAATCATGAATTGAATCATGAATCATGAATCATGAATCGAATCATGAATCATGAATCAAATCATGAATTGAATCATGAATCTAATTATGAATTGAATCATAAATCATGAATTGAATCATGAATCATGAATCATAAATTGAATCATGCATCATGAATTGAATCATAAATTGAATCATGAATCATGAATCATGAATTGAATCATGAATTGAATCATGAATCATGAATTGAATCATGAATCATGAATTGAATCATGAATCATGAATTGAATCATGAATTGAATCATGAATCATGAATCATGAATTGAATCATGAATCATAAATCATAAATTGAATCATGAATCATGAATTGAATCATGAATCATGAATCGAATCATGAATTGAATCATGAATCGAATCATGAATTGAATCATGAATCATGAATTGAATCATGAATCATGAATTGAATCATGAATAATGGATTGAATCATGAATCATGAATCATGAATTGAATCATGAATCATGAATCATGAATGGAATCATGAATCATGATTTAAGAATCATGAATCGAATCATGAATATTGAATGGAATCATGAATCATGAATTGAATCATGAATTGAATCATGAATCATAAATCGAATCATGAATCATGAATTGAATCATGAATCATAAATCGAATCATGAATCATGAATTGAATCATAAATTGAATCATGAATTGAATCATGAATTGAATCATGAATCATGAATTGAATCATGAATCATGAATTATGAATTAAATCATGAATTAAATCATGAATCATGAATCAAGAATTGAATCAGGAATCATGAATTATGAATTGAATCATGAATCATGAATCAAGAATCGAATCATGAATCATGAATCAAATCATGAATTGAATCATGAATCTAATCATGAATTGAATCATGAATCATGAATCATAATTTGAATCATGAATCATGAATCATAAATCGAATCATAAATCATGAATTGAATCAAGAATCATGAATAATGAATCATGAATTGAATCATGAATCATGAATCATGAATTAAATCATGAATTGAATTATGAATCATGAATCATGAATTGAATCATGAATCATGAATCATGAATCGAATCATGAATCATGAATTGAATCATGAATTGAATCATGAATCTAATCATGAATTGAATCATGAATCATGAATTGAATCATGAATCATGAATCATGAATCATAAATTGAATCATGCATCATGAATTGAATCATAAATTGAATCATGAATCATGAATTATGAATTCAATCATGAATCATGAATGATAAATTGAATCATGAATCATGAATCATGAATTGAATCATGAATCATAAATCATAAATTGAATCATGAATCATGAATTGAATCATGAATCATGAATCATGAATCGAATCATGAATTGAATCATTATTTGAATCATGAATTGAATCATGAATCATGAATTGAATCATGAATCATGAATTGAT
Source organism: Mixophyes fleayi (assembly GCF_038048845.1). NCBI lineage: Eukaryota > Metazoa > Chordata > Amphibia > Anura > Limnodynastidae > Mixophyes > Mixophyes fleayi. The sequence continues at coordinate 225,960 of NW_027448667.1, forward strand.
TCATGAATTGAATCATGAATCATAAATTGAATCATGAATCATGGATTTAATCATGAATCATGAATCATGAATTTAATCATGAATCATGAATCAAAACATGAATCATGATTTAAGAATCATGAATTGAATCATGAATATTGAATGGAATCATGAATCATGAATTGAATCATGAATTGAATCATGAATCATAAATCGAATCATGAATCATGAATCATGAATTGAATCATGAATTATGAATCATAAATCGAATCATGAATCATAAATTGAATCATGAATTGAATCATGAATTGAATCATGAATCATGAATTGATTCATGAATCATGAATTATGAATTGAATCATGAATCATAAATCAAATCATGAGTCAAGAATTGAATCAGGAATCGAATCATGAATTGAATCATGAATCATGAATTAAATCATGAATCATGAATTATGAATCATGAATCATGAATCATGAATTATGAATTGAATCATGAATCATGAATCATAAATCGAATCATGAGTCATGAATTGAATCAGGAATCGAATCATGAATTGAATCATGAATCATGAATTGAATCATGAATTGTGAATTGAATCATGAATCATGAATCATGAATCATGAATTGATTCATGAATCATGAATTATGAATCATGAATTGAATCATAAATTGAATCATGAATCATGAATCATGAATTTAATCATGAATAATGAATCATGAATTCAATCATGAATCATGAATCATGAATCGAATCATGAATCATGAATTGAATCATGAATTGAATCATGAATCATGAATCGAATCATGTATTGAATCTTGAATCATGAATTGAATCATGAATCATGAATCATAAATCGAATCATGAATCATTAATTGAATCATGAATCGAATCATGAATTGAATCATAAATCATGAATTATGAATCATGAATCATGAATTGAATCATGAATCATGAATTATGAATCATGAATCATGAATTGAATCAAGAATCATGAATCATGAATTATGAATCATTAATTGAATCATGAATCATGAATCATCAATCATTAATTAAATCATGAATTGAATTATGAATTATGAATCATGAATTGAATCATGAATCATGAATCATGAACCTAAAATTGAATCATGCATCATGAATTGAATCATAAATTGAATCATGAATCTTGAATTATGAATTGAATCATAAATCATGAATGATAAATTGAATCATGAATCATGAATTGAATCATGAATTGAATCATGAATCATGAATTGAATCATGAATCATGAATTGAATCATGAATTGAATCATGAATCATGAATCATGAGTTGAATCATGAATCATGAATCATGAATCGAATCATGAATTGAATCATGAATCGAATCATGAATTGAATCATGAATCATGAATTGAATCATGAATCATGAATCATGAATTGAATCATGAATCATGAATCATGAATCAAATCATGAATCATGATTTAAGAATCATGAATCGAATCTTGAATATTGAATGGAATCAGGAATCATGAATTGAATCATGAATTGAATCATGAATCATAAATCGAATCATGAATCATGAATTGAATCATAAATTGAATCATGAATTGAATCATGAATCATGAATCTTGAATCATGAATCATAAAATGAATCATGAATCAAGAATTGAATCATGAATTGAATCATGAATCATGAATCATGAATTGAATCATGAATCATGAATTCAATCATGAATCATGAAACATGAATCGAATCATGAATCATGAATTGAATCATGAATCATGAATTGAATCATGAATCATGAATTATGAATTGAATCATGAATCATAAACTGAATCATGAATAATGAATCATGAATTGAATCATGAATCATGAATCATAAATCGAATCATGAATCATTAATTGAATCATGAATCGAATCATGAATTGAATCATGAATCATGAATTGAATGATGAATCATGAATCATAAATCGAATTATGAATCAAAAATCGAATAATGAATCATGAATTGAATCATGAATCATGAATTGAATCATGAATCATGAATCATAAATCGAATCATGAATCATTAATTGAATCATGAATCGAATCATAAATTGAATCATGAATCATGAATCGAATTATGAATCATGAATTATGAATCATGAATTGAATCATGAATCATGAATTATGAATTGAATCATGAATCTAATCATGAATTGAATCATGAATCATAAATTGAATCATAAATTGAATCATGAATCATGAATCATGAATTGAATCATGAATCATAAATCATAAATTGAATCATGAATCATGAATTGAATCATAATTCATGAATCATGAATCGAATCATGAATTGAATCATGAATCGAATCATGAATTGAATCATGAATCATGAATTGAATCATGAATCATGGATTGAATCATGAATCATGAATCATGAATTGAATCATGAATCATGATTTAAGAATCATGAATCGAATCATGAATATTGAATGGAATCATGAATCATGAATTGAATCACGAATTGAATCATGAATCATAAATCGAATCATGAATCATGAATTGAATCATAAATTGAATCTTGAATTGAATCATGTATTGAATCATGAATCATGAATCATGAATAATGAATTATGAATTGAATCATGAATCATGAATCATAAATCGAATCATGAGTCATGAATTGAATCAGGAATCGAATCATGAATTGAATCATGAATCATGAATTGAATCATGAATTGTGAATTGAATCATGAATCATGAATCATGAATCATGAATTGATTCATGAATCATGAATTATGAATCATGAATTGAATCATAAATTGAATCATGAATCATGAATCATGAATTTAATCATGAATAATGAATCATGAATTCAATCATGAATCATGAATCATGAATCGAATCATGAATCATGAATTGAATCATGAATTGAATCATGAATCATGAATCGAATCATGTATTGAATCTTGAATCATGAATTGAATCATGAATCATGAATCATAAATCGAATCATGAATCATTAATTGAATCATGAATTGAATCATAAATCATGAATTATGAATCATGAATCATGAATTGAATCATGAATCATGAATTATGAATCATGAATCATGAATTGAATCAAGAATCATGAATCATGAATTATGAATCATTAATTGAATCATGAATCATGAATCATCAATCATTAATTAAATCATGAATTGAATTATGAATTATGAATCATGAATTGAATCATGAATCATGAATCATGAACCTAAAATTGAATCATGCATCATGAATTGAATCATAAATTGAATCATGAATCTTGAATTATGAATTGAATCATAAATCATGAATGATAAATTGAATCATGAATCATGAATTGAATCATGAATTGAATCATGAATCATGAATTGAATCATGAATCATGAATTGAATCATGAATTGAATCATGAATCATGAATCATGAGTTGAATCATGAATCATGAATCATGAATCGAATCATGAATTGAATCATGAATCGAATCATGAATTGAATCATGAATCATGAATTGAATCATGAATCATGAATCATGAATTGAATCATGAATCATGAATCATGAATCAAATCATGAATCATGATTTAAGAATCATGAATCGAATCTTGAATATTGAATGGAATCAGGAATCATGAATTGAATCATGAATTGAATCATGAATCATAAATCGAATCATGAATCATGAATTGAATCATAAATTGAATCATGAATTGAATCATGAATTGAATCATGAATCATGAATTGAATCATGAATCATGAATTGAATCATGAATCCTTAATTGAATCATGAATCGAATCATGAATTTAATCATGAATCATGAATTGAATCATGAATCATGAATCATAAATCGAATCATGAATCATTAATTGAATCATGAATCGAATCATGAGTTGAATGATGAATCATGAATTGAATCATGAATCATGAATTATGAATCATGAATCATGAATTGAATCATGAATCATGAATTATGAATTGAATCATGAATCATGAATTGAATCATGAATCATGAATCATGAATTATGAATCATGAATCATGAATTATGAAATGAATCATGAATTGAATTATGAATCATGAATCATGAATTGAATCATGAATCATGAATTGAATCATGTATCATGAATTGAATCATGAATCGAATCATGAATTGAATCATGAATCATGAATTATGAATTGAATCATGAATCATGAATCTTGAATCATGAATCATAAAATGAATCATGAATCAAGAATTGAATCATGAATTGAATCATGAATCATGAATCATGAATTGAATCATGAATCATGAATTCAATCATGAATCATGAAACATGAATCGAATCATGAATCATGAATTGAATCATGAATCATGAATTGAATCATGAATCATGAATTATGAATTGAATCATGAATCATAAACTGAATCATGAATAATGAATCATGAATTGAATCATGAATCATGAATCATAAATCGAATCATGAATCATTAATTGAATCATGAATCGAATCATGAATTGAATCATGAATCATGAATTGAATGATGAATCATGAATCATAAATCGAATTATGAATCAAAAATCGAATCATGAATCATGAATTGAATCATGAATCATGTATTGAATCATGAATCATGAATCATAAATCGAATCATGAATCATTAATTGAATCATGAATCGAATCATAAATTGAATCATGAATCATGAATCGAATTATGAATCATGAATTATGAATCATGAATTGAATCATGAATCATGAATTATGAATTGAATCATGAATCTAATCATGAATTGAATCATGAATCATAAATTGAATCATAAATTGAATCATGAATCATGAATCATGAATTGAATCATGAATCATAAATCATAAATTGAATCATGAATCATGAATTGAATCATGAATCATGAATCATGAATCGAATCATGAATTGAATCATGAATCGAATCATGAATTGAATCATGAATCATGAATTGAATCATGAATCATGGATTGAATCATGAATCATGAATCATGAATTGAATCATGAATCATGATTTTAAGAATCATGAATAAATCATGAATATTGAATGGAATCATGAATCATGAATTGAATCACGAATTGAATCATGAATCATAAATCGAATCATGAATCATGAATTGAATCATAAATTGAATCTTGAATTGAATCATGAATTGAATCATGAATCATGAATCATGAATAATAAATTATGAATTGAATCATGAATCATGAATCATAAATCGAATCATGAGTCATGAATTGAATCAGGAATCGAATCATGAATTGAATCATGAATCATGAATTGAATCATGAATTGTGAATTGAATCATGAATCATGAATCATGAATCATGAATTGATTCATGAATCATGAATTATGAATCATGAATTGAATCATAAATTGAATCATGAATCATGAATCATGAATTTAATCATGAATAATGAATCATGAATTCAATCATGAATCATGAATCATGAATCGAATCATGAATCATGAATTGAATCATGAATTGAATCATGAATCATGAATCGAATCATGTATTGAATCTTGAATCATGAATTGAATCATGAATCATGAATCATAAATCGAATCATGAATCATTAATTGAATCATGAATCGAATCATGAATTGAATCATAAATCATGAATTATGAATCATGAATCATGAATTGAATCATGAATCATGAATTATGAATCATGAATCATGAATTGAATCAAGAATCATGAATCATGAATTATGAATCATTAATTGAATCATGAATCATGAATCATCAATCATTAATTAAATCATGAATTGAATTATGAATTATGAATCATGAATTGAATCATGAATCATGAATCATGAACCTAAAATTGAATCATGCATCCTGAATTGAATCATAAATTGAATCATGAATCTTGAATTATGAATTGAATCATAAATCATGAATGATAAATTGAATCATGAATCATGAATTGAATCATGAATTGAATCATGAATCATGAATTGAATCATGAATCATGAATTGAATCATGAATTGAATCATGAATCATGAATCATGAGTTGAATCATGAATCATGAATCATGAATCGAATCATGAATTGAATCATGAATCGAATCATGAATTGAATCATGAATCATGAATTGAATCATGAATCATGAATCATGAATTGAATCATGAATCATGAATCATGAATCAAATCATGAATCATGATTTAAGAATCATGAATCGAATCTTGAATATTGAATGGAATCAGGAATCATGAATTGAATCATGAATTGAATCATGAATCATAAATCGAATCATGAATCATGAATTGAATCATAAATTGAATCATGAATTGAATCATGAATTGAATCATGAATCATGAATTGAATCATGAATCCTTAATTGAATCATGAATCGAATCATGAATTTAATCATGAATCATGAATTGAATCATGAATCATGAATCATAAATCGAATCATGAATCATTAATTGAATCATGAATCGAATCATGAGTTGAATGATGAATCATGAATTGAATCATGAATCATGAATTATGAATCATGAATCATGAATTGAATCATGAATCATGAATTATGAATTGAATCATGAATCATGAATTGAATCATGAATCATGAATCATGAATTATGAATCATGAATCATGAATTATGAAATGAATCATGAATTGAATTATGAATCATGAATCATGAATTGAATCATGAATCATGAATTGAATCATGTATCATGAATTGAATCATGAATCGAATCATGAATTGAATCATGAATCATGAATTATGAATTGAATCATGAATCATAAATCAAATCATGAGTCAAGAATTGAATCAGGAATCGAATCATGAATTGAATCATGAATCATGAATTGAATCATGAATCATGAATTATGAATCATGAATCATGAATTGAATCATGAATGATGAATTATGAATTGAATCATGAATTGAATCATGAATCATAAATCATGAATTATGAATCATGAAATATGAATCATGAATAATGAATTGAATCATGAATCAAATCATGAATTGAGTCATGAATCATGAATCATGAATCATAAATCGAATCATGAATCATTAATTGAATCATGAATCATGAATTGAATCATGAATCATGAATTATGAATCATGAATTGAATCATAAATTATGAATCATGAATCATGAATTGAATCATGAATTGAATCATGAATCATGAATCATAAATTGAATCATGAATCATGAATTGAATCAGGAATCGAATCATGAATTGAATCATGAATCGTGAATTGAATAATAATTCGTGAATTGAATCATGAATCATGAATTAAATCATGAATCATGAATTATGAATCATGAATTGAATCATGAATCATAAATTATGAATCATGAATCATGAATTGAATCATGAATTGAATCATGAATAATGAATCATAAATTGAATCATGAATCGTGAATTGAATAATAATTCGTGAATTGAATCATGAATCATGAATCATGAATTAAATCATGAATAATGAATTATGAATCATGAATCATGAATTGAATCAAGAATCATGAATCATGAATTATGAATCATTAATTGAATCATGAATCATGAATCATCAATCATTAATTAAATCATGAATTGAATTATGAATTATGAATCATGAATTGAATCATGAATCATGAATCATGAACCTAAAATTGAATCATGCATCATGAATTGAATCATAAATTGAATCATGAATCTTGAATTATGAATTGAATCATAAATCATGAATGATAAATTGAATCATGAATCATGAATTGAATCATGAATTGAATCATGAATCATGAATTGAATCATGAATCATGAATTGAATCATGAATTGAATCATGAATCATGAATCATGAGTTGAATCATGAATCATGAATCATGAGTTGA